>NW_015506286.1:172128-210771 GCF_001515645.1 Sinocyclocheilus grahami
TTGAAATGAGAGGGAAAAAATGTAAAATACCAAGCAAATTCTTTATAATTTGTCTTTATGAAGAAAAGAAGGAAAAGTAGAGAATGATTTTAGAAAAGAAAATAAAAGTTGAAACTGAGATTTATACATCATCTTTGATGTGTGGTTTGTTATGATAGGACAATATTTGTCCGAGATACAACTATTTGAAAATCTGGAATCTGAGGGTGCAAAAAAATCTAAATATTGAGAAAATCATCTTTAAAGTTGTCCAAATGAAGTTCTTAGCAATGCATATTACTAATCAAAAATGAAGTTTTGATATATGTATGGTAGGGAATTTACAAAATATCTTCATGGAGCATGATTTTTACATAATATCATAATGATTTTTGGCATAAAAGAAAAATCTATAATTTTGACCTATACAATGTATTTTTGGCTATTGCTACAAATACACCCCAGCGACTTAAGACAGCTTTTGTGGACCAGGATCACATATATAACATCATTTTGCTTAATGATTCTGAAGAATATGAGTTTATCTTTTTCTCAGGTCATCTCTTTCTTGGGTCATTCAATAGAGGCAGAGCATGTCACACATCACAGCACCTGTGGGCCGCACAGAGAACATAATATGCTGCGAATGTAGAGTGACAGATTTGTAAGGGAGACGAGAAGGCGGGATGTGAAGATATTTAAAGGAGCTCTAAAGTGTTTTGGCAGGGTGAAAAGGAGAAGAGAGTTTGTGGGAGTCTTTTACTCAGCACAAGGGTAATCAGGTCAGAGGAAGAAAGTGCTGCTTGTGGAGCACTGTTTAACTGGTAAAAGGATTGAACAATAACAGCAGAGGTTTTCTTCAGCTGTGTGTTTGTCAGCTTCAGAGTAAAGAGGTTTTGGAGAATCAAATCAGTGTTGCACACGCCTGGAGAGAACAAGAGAGATGAGCATGCAATGCTATGTGTACATGTAAACACATACACACATACAGCTAATATAGGCCTACAAGCAGGATATGTGACATGACTAAAGAGTTTAGATAGCATTAACAAATGCATAACACTAACAATAAGTATTACATTTATTATTTTATAAGATTCTGTCATGGAAAGGGTCCTGATACAGTGTTGTTGTTTTTTTATGTTTTGCTGGTAATTCAAATACAATGGTATATAATCTAAATAGCATGTGTAAATGCCTATTATTGGATAATCCATTAAATTAAATATTTCATAAATGAAAGTTAATTAATCCCATTTGATTTACTTACTGGACACAAACCATAAAATCAGATTATTCATAACAAATTAATAGGCTAAGTCTGGTATCACTGCACAAACAGCTTTTATAATAAGTGATGCATGAGTTTTAACATTGATCCATTTCCCTCTGAAGAGATTGATGATCTAGAAATACTGTCTAGATATCAATAATCTAGAAAAACATGTTTTTTTAATGTGCATTACAGGAATATTCCTGGTTAAATGCAGCTTTAAATTTATTTAAATAAGACATACGACAATACCATATCAAATAAATTTGACCTTCAGTCTATAAAAATAAGTAAAATTGCATTTAGTAGCCAATTTTGAAAGCATAGCCTCATTGTTAGACTACTGTGATAAAATCACTTACTAACCTTGTCTGTGTAAAGTTCACATACAGACTTAAAATCCCAACTCCTGTTACATCCCGAAAAAACCTTGTAACTTTTGCAATGATACATGCAAGGCAATGTTGTTTTCATGAAACACCCATGAGCAAAGATGATAACTGCTATCGAGATTGTTCATCTCCTAGAAATGAAGACCATTTAATCGACTTTACAGGTTAAATAACATACATGTTTGCACTGAAGCAAAGAAAGCGTTTTAAAGGGATAGTTCACCCAAAAATTTAAAGAATTTTATTACTCACCCTCATGTCGATCCAAACGAATAAAAAATTCGTTCATCTTCGGAATCAGTGACATCAGTGGTTCAGACATAATGTTATGAAGCTACGAGAATACTTTTGTGCGCAAAGAAAACAAAAATAACGACTCCATTCAACAATTTCTTCTCTTCCGTGTAAGTCATGCATTCACAAGAGTACCACGATGCATGCTGATGTCACATGGACTATTTTAACGATGTCCTTACTAACTTTCTGATATATAAGTTGCACATTTCTGATTTTAAACCATCCAGAAGGCCCCATTGGCATTCAATGTAAGTGCATTACTATAAGCGTGATATTTCTTTGGTTTTAGCAGTTGAGGGACGATGGAGGCCTCCTGCTCTCCGTATGAGGAAAACTCAATCTGAAATGTGACCTTCGCTCTTTTGGC
Source organism: Sinocyclocheilus grahami (assembly GCF_001515645.1). NCBI lineage: Eukaryota > Metazoa > Chordata > Actinopteri > Cypriniformes > Cyprinidae > Sinocyclocheilus > Sinocyclocheilus grahami. The sequence goes on from NW_015506286.1 coordinate 174,437, forward strand.
TCTGAAGGTTCTCAGTCAGGTTCTAGAATATTTTACAGCAAGTAGCTGTTGTTGAATCCAGAACGCTGTTTTCTGTGTCTGCAGATGGATCTGAGGGTTCAGCGCAGAGCAGTGATTCTCAGGGCAGCGTGGAGAGCCTGAGGAAACATCTGCGAGCCGATGCCTTCACGCAGCAGCAGTTAGAGGCCCTGGACCGGGTGTTCGAGAGGCCGGCATTCCCAGACGTCTTTCCCACTTCTGAACACATCAAACCAGAGCAGGTCGGTGGATGTTACCTTCTGTCCTGTATGTGTGAGGCTGCAACTGGGATATTTAGAAACAAAAATATAGCAATGTACTACGGTACAAAGATTGTATCAGATACTAATACCATGGTATACACTACAGGTGAAAAGTTTGGAATACTTTTTTGTATTTATTTTTAATGCGTATCTTCTGCTCACCAAGGCGACATTTATTTGATCAAAAATACAGTAATAACAGTAATATTGTAAAATATTATTACAATTTAAAATAACTGTTTTCTATTTGAATATATTTTAAAATGTAATTTATTTCTGTGATCAAAGCTGCATTTTCAGCATCATTACTCCAGTCTTCAGTGTCACATGATCCTTCAGAAATCATTCTAATATGTTGATATTATGGTGCTCTAATAATGATTCCTATTATTATCAATGCTTTATATTGTTGTGGAAATCATGGAAAAATCATTTAGGATTCTTGGATGAATAGAAAGTTCAAAAGAATAGCATTTATTTAAAATATTAACCTTTTGTAACATTATAAATGTCTTTACTGGCACTTTTGATTAATTTAATGCATGCTTTCTTAATAAAATATTAATTTCTCTCTCTTTGTTTAAAAAACAAAACATTATGCACCCCAAATTGTTTAATGGTAGTGTATCACAGTTTCCACAAAAATATAATAATAATAATAATAATAATAATTAAACATGGTAAAACATGGTAAATGTAAAAATAAACCGAAAAATACCATGGCATTTCTTTGTCTATGCAAACTACAGTATTTAAGGGGTGCTTCCAATGATATTTCCATTTTTTTATGTCTCTGTGTGTATAAATATATTGTTTATCAGTAAGTGCTAGTGATGCATTGAGGATCAAAGAGCAGAACTCCCTCCAACCGTTTATTGATTTTCTGATGGAAATAAAAATACATTCTCAGGAAAAACAACACGAGATGAGCTCCCACCCACTCAGCTGCACATGAGAAATGATGTCATTTCCTGTACGGCTCCTTCATAGCTGTTTACAAAATCTAAATATGGACAAACACTCACAAATGAACAATGTTAGCAATTAATAACACATGCACACACAAACAGTAGCATATGAAACACTTTATGTACAATTGTGTATGAAAAGTGTAGGATTTATTATAATGGATAACCTTTATTTACTTTCATTAGACTACTAAACAACAAGTGACGATTAATTTCTCTCCCCGAAAGAGCGAGTCGGAGCCATAAAGCAAAGGGAACGGCCTAATTGAGTTCATTTTCATTTGGGTGCGATCGGGAGACATTACTCCAGCGATTAATCAGGCCGACAGCACTCACCTCCAGAAGAAGGCCTAATTTGCAGCTAATTACAAAACTGATTTTCACTGCAAGATCAATACCGAAATGAATTGGAAATGACTCGCAATCACAAAGGCCGTCAAAGAGGGTATTAAAAAGGATGGAAAAAAGACGAAGGAAACACGGAAAGCCTTTGAAGGAAAAAATGGGCGAACAGAACGCTCTAGAAAAATCAGTTTTAATTTAAGGCAATATTAATCAGACTATTTTCTCCCTTCATAGACCTTCATTCTTTTTTTTTTCTCCTTCGTTATCCCTAAACCAGACCACCGTTCTATTTTTGTCTCTCTCGCTCTCGCTCTCTCTCTATGTCGGGCTATTAGTTAGTGGCTCTGTTCCAAACCTAGTGAGCTGCCTTGCTGTCTACTGCCTACTTAGGTAGCTGCCTTCTAAGGATGCTTGATTGAAGCAATGGAATCCCATAAGTGACCAATCTGGAATGCTCTACATGTCTGCAACTAATAAAGAAATAGCACAATGCATGTTTTTATTTTAGTATCATTGAGATAATATTATTTTTATTCTTTTTTTTTCATATATGAGCACATCATTATTTATTTATTTTTAGATTTATAGATTTTCACTGAGCTTTTCGCAGTGCATTGCCTTGGTATTGCCTTCACTTTTAGCCAAAAGAATACATCTTAGCTTTTGGAGCAGCTTTTGATTTCCAGAGCGTGCCTATGATTCCTAAAACACTTCCTACATAGGCAGCTGACTAGGTTTTGGAGCAGAGCCAGTGGTTTGGTTGTGTTTAGAGGCATTAAAAAGCCGTTCTGGAGATGCTGAATGAGATAGGCTCTCCTCCCACACTTCTGCCAGCCATGTGCTCATCCTTTTCACTCTCCCCTCCATCTGCATGAGAAAAGCCCTGTTCTGCTCCATGGCCTCCACCGAAAAGAGCGGAACATTAGGCAGGGCTGCCGCAAACAGTTGTAGCCCACAATTAGAGTTTATCTGTGATAGAGACAGACATGGCTGGGGTCAGGGGCCTCCCCGTGACACACACACACTCACACACATTTACTTTGGACAGACATTCTCAACATGCAGACGCCGGAAGTCTCATCTCATTAAATAACAAAAGAGTTAAAAAAAAAGAAAAAAAATCCCCCCATCTGCTGACACGGTCTGAGGAACATGTCTGTAATGGAAGGGGGTTGTGAAAATCATAAATCTTATCAATGTCATTTCCGAAGCGGGGCCTTGCAACTATAAGTGATTCAGCAAAGGCTAAAACAACACTTCAGAAATGATCTTATTTATAGAATGAGGTGAAATAATCAAGGCCTCAATTTAAATTCATAACATGACATTTTTAGTTTCTAGGGTAAGTTAGAGGGGTTTTGCCCATGAGAGATACAACCGCCTCAAAAGATGGCTTGTTGTAGCAAAATAAATGTGTTTTATAAGATGAAGAGGATGCTGTGAGGGTGTTGTGAGGGGTTGCCAGGTTATTATCATTAACTAAAACTACTAAAAACTCAATTTAAGCTGAAATAAATGAAAACATAAATATTAGATAAAAAAATTTAACTAAATAAAAATGAGTAATGTTGCCTTGGCAAATTATAAGTTTGAAGTTTGAGCACTAAATTACTAACTGGAAATAAATAAAAACTAAAACGGAAGTAAAACATAAATAAATAGTAATATAAAAAACCGAATACAAATTATAAAAGTACAATGAAAATAAAAATGTGAAATGTTGCCTTGAAAAAAATAACCGAAATGACTGGTTGGAGTACTAAAATAACTAGCTGGAAATAAATAAAAGCTAAAACTTAATTAAAACTAATGCCGAAATAAAAAAACGAAATAGTAATGTAAAAATGATAAAAGCATATCAAAATTACTAAAAATTCAACTAAAACTTAAACGAAAACTGAACATATATAAATACATTTAAATGAAAACTGAAAATATAAAAGTAAAAGCTAATTCAGAATATATTTTAGTATATAAATAATACAAAATAACAAGGGTTATTATTATGTGGTAACATTTTTTACTATTATTATTATTATATGGTTGCTATATGGTGTTCTGGTAGTTTCAAGGTTGTTAATTACTAACCCGAGTAAAAAGAGACCAACAATAAGTCCGAGTGTCTCTCTGTCTCAATGCAAATCTGTGGGATTGTGTCAGTAACATAATGAAGGCTGGTATATACAGTATTAAGCCATGTTGACATGATTTTGATGTTGCTCTGATCTGCAGGCGAGTGAATACAGCCTCCCTGCATTAAACGCAGGCTTGGATGAAGCCAAATCCAGTTTATCCTCCGGCACGACCTCTGACCTGGGTGCCAGCGTGTCACAGAGCTACCCTGTAGGTAAGATCACATGATCTGTCCCATTCATGATCATTTAGCCCCTCACATTCAGCTCAAATGGCTAATTAGTTATGAAGAATACAAATTCTCACACTGTGGCCTTGTGCAATTTTAAAATGATGCACTGAATATGCTTTCTAACTCTTGGAAGTAAAATTGGACGCAAAGTCAGTCATGTTTTATCTACATGCATGAATTAGATCTGCAGTTTTAAAACTCTCATGTATAGTGATATTGGTCTTATAACAAATGTAATGAAACCAGCTTCAGACTAATGAGTTGTTGCACAGAAGATATTTGTTCCTTTACTGCTCTATCACAGCGCTGAGCTTCAAAATGATATCAAATATTAACACTTACATAAACATATTCATCATTTGCTCATGGCAGACAGGGAACATGGGGTATTTGTTTCTCTGTCTTTCTCTCTCTCTCGCTCGCACTTGTTAATAATAAATGATGGGACCGTTAATTAAAACGTAGTGGGCTTGTTGTGCCAGTTATTAATGTGAAATGTGTGAAGTTTACTGACAGTTTTACGATCATCTTCAGGTCAAAGATAAATATACACCGCTTTTATTAAAATTCACATAATTATGTGAAAGCCATTACTGTGTGCGTGTGTGTGTGTGTGTGCGTGCGTGCGCGCGCGCGCGCGTGTGTGTGTGCGTGTGTGTGTGTGTGTTTGGCTGGTGACAGAAAGCAAGAGAGAGAGAGAGAGAGAGAGAGAATGTGGGTTTGTAGTTGACAAACTGATTATCTGTTTCATGGCAGTTTCACGTCACAACAGATTTGTGTGTTGTTTATGTTAATCAGGTATGAATATAACAACCAGGTTAATCTGTCATCATTTACTCACCTTCATGAGCCTCACATTCAATCCAAATGACTTACTTTCTTCTGTGGAGCACAAAAGGAGATGTTAGGGAGAATATACATGAAAGTGAATGGGGATGAATGCTGTCTTAAAAATAGTCCATATGACATATAATGCACCAGTTTTGCATTTGGGTTTGGAACAACCCGAGGCACCTGCATTTTTTTGGGTTGCACTAGTACTAAATGTGAATGTATTCCAGTTTAAACATGCATGATCAACTTACCAAATAGAAATTCTGAAGCGAAACAAAAATATTTAAATGATTTCCATTGGTTAGGCTGAGATCCAGTGTTCAGATGAATAGTTTCCTTAACGGAAAACAAACACAGATTACACTCATCCTTAAAATGTTTTCCAACCCCAATTAAAATGCCCACAGTTATTGATCTTGTTGATTTTATGCAAGGGAATTTGCATAATCTATTAGAAATGAATGATTCATGAAGCAGCTGGTGCCAGAGGAGATGAGGGTTCTTGGTGAACTGTGAACACCTCACAGATACACATCTTTTATGTTCTCGGCTTGTCCTATTAAAAATCCTTACTAACTAACGAATTAACCAAATAACTAACTAACTAACTAAATAAATACAATAAATTCAATAAAATAAAATATGAATTTGCTGAAAAATCTTTTTTTGATATAAAATATAATTTTATATCTTTATATAAATCTTTATGTAAAATCCTTACTGCCTGCAATAAAATGTACATAAATTCTAAAATAATATATAAAAAAATAAGTACATATTTATAGGATTTGTGATTATTAAATTTATATTATATATTATAGTAATATATTGTAAAATGTAGTAAAATATTTAGTAAAATAAATAAATATTGTCCACTTAAACAGCTTTAACACTAGATCTGGTTTACTGCTTCTGCTGAACTTTGTCCAGTTATATGGAAAATGCTGCTGGGAAATGCAATGAATTTGTCACCTTAAAAGAAGTAGTAGTTTCTCTCTCTTTCTCTCTCTCTCTCTCCTGACAAACTGGCTATCCGTGTCCGCACCGGAGGGCACCACGCTCCTAGTCACACAAATTAATGCTTATTCCATCTTCACAAAAAGCAAACTAACCTTTGAGCACACATTTGATAACAAACGACTTTCACCGTGCATCCAGGGAACTGGGGCAATTTGGCTCTCCAAACATCCTTTGCTTAGTTGTAATTAATTAGGGTGCCGTGTTTTTTGGCTGGTGATAAATTGCTGCATTCTGAATGTAGAAAATAGAGGTCAAACGTTTCCCGTAGCCTCCTTGTTGGAACATTAAGATGTCCCTGTCGTGGCAAATTTAATACAGCACCGATGAAGCAAGTGTTTGCACTCAACCCTTTCGACTTTTTCAGATAATACTAAGGTCACCCTGATTTTCACCATAGAGGTTTAGAAAATGCAATAGGCGATGTGTGTTTCTTGCATGTTGACAGATTATTGATGCAACGGCTAGTCTAGTTGCGCAATTTCTTAAGTCAGAAACATACTCAAGTATTCAAACAAGCATACTTGAATGAGAAAATGGACTGTAGAAGATATTTTATACTAATGGTTGCCTTGTGGCAATTTTAAGAATGTAATGCATGCTTACAGTACGTTGCATTATAAACTGATTCTAATAAGCTGTCCTCTATCCCTGGAACTGGAAAAAGAAAAGAAAAAAAAATCAACACTGACAATCAAGAAATAATCATCCACCCATCATAGTTCATTAGCCTAACTACAGGTTCTTTACATTGTTTTAAAAAAGGAAAAGGAAGAGTTAATCCAAAAATAACAATTTGCTGAAATTGAGCTGAAAATTTGTTTTTCATCAGAACAGATTTGGAGAAATTTAACATTTCATCACTTGCTCACCAATGGATCCTCTGCAGTGAATGGGTGCCGTCAGAATGAGAGTCCAAACAGCTGATAAAAACATCACAATAATCCTCACCACTCCAGTCCATCAGTTAACATCTGGAGAAGCTAAAAGCTGAAACAAATCCATCATTAACATGTTTTAACTTAACACCGTTGCTTCCGACTAACATATGAGTCTATAATCCATAATATTGCTTTCTCCAGAGAAAAATCTCATCTGAATCAGAAAAGAAATCTGCACTGATCAAGCACCGTTTACAAGAAAAAGCTCTAAACAAATATGTGGATGGATTTTGATGTGAGGACAACAAGAGATGGACTTTTTCACTGAAATAAGTATTATTATGGATTATGGACTTGTATTTTGGCCAGAATAGATGGTTAAAAGAAGAGAAGAGTTAAAAAAAAACATCTTATTGATAGATTTGTTTCTTATAAACCTGCAACTTTTTGCTTCACAAGTCATGATGGACTGGAGTGGTGTGGATTACTGTGATGTTTTTATCAGCTGTTTGGACTCTCATTCTGACGGCACCCATTCACTGCAGAGGATCCACTGGTGAGACAATAATGTAATGCTACATTTCTCCAAATCTGATGAAGAAACAAACTCATCTACATCTTGGATGTCCTGAGGGTGAACACATTTTCAGCTAATTTTCATATTTTGGTCAATTATTCCTTAAATTGTTTTAACTTAAGTGGCTTGAATTTTCGATTTTAGAGTAACAATATCCATTTTGTTTACATAAAAACTAAAATATTGTCTTGTTTAAGTGCATTCTTAGCTGTGTGCTGCATGTTTTTTCTGCTCATTGGCAAACCATCCTGGTCCACACAGAATTACGCTCACTGAGCTTTGATGGACACTGTCCTACTCATTAGAATTGAACCGGTGGCCAAGTTTCCCCCAGCGTCCCCAGTAAACCCTCCACATCTCCCCCAGCCCCCCTTTCCTGAACAAAAACATTAGTCTGTGAGGAGTGTCAGGCTTCAGCGCTCGGCTGGGTCGAGGCTTCACGTCGTTGGGTAGGACAGCCAAGCGTCAGCCCCAATTACTGCTCTGAATGTGGAGCTTCTTAGTGCTAAGAAGAGACATTGACTGTTTAGCCGAGGCCGGTATGGGCCGGTCGGTATGACCCTGCTTACATCTGTTCTCCGTTCTGACCCCAAAATGACAAGAATAAATCCTTTGATACACAGTGTTTCTGCAAACGTAGCTGCTGCATTTCTGGCACAGACCAAATACAGATTCTGTGCCATTTAAATAAAAAATAAACAATAAAGTAATAAATGATTAATTATTTCAACAACAACACTCTTTAAAATAAAGATTCCAAAAGGAGTTTTTTGCAATGTTGCCACAAAAGAACCATTTCGGGTTCCCCATTCAGTGAACATTTCTTAAAAATCAATGTGTTCTTACATTTTAATAAGAACCTTTTGTCCAATGGAACGGTTCCATGGATGTTCTTCGTGCATCATAGATGCCAAAAAAAAGAGTCTTTATCTGTAAGAGTGAAGTTCAAAATGAATTTGCAATCTATTGAGAATCAGCTGAATGGTTTATAGTTTATGGATGGAACAGAAAATGAGTGTTGGTGTGATTTATGTGTGCAGGTCGGGATATGACCAACACAACCTTACCCGGATATCCACCTCACGTCCCTCCCACCGGACAGGGCAGCTACCCAACGTCCACACTGGCTGGAATGGTTCCTGGTGAGTATTTCGAGACAGATAAAGGTGTTTGCAATTTAAATTAAATTTAAAATGACAGTTGTTTAATGGACTACTGTACAACTACTCCACCAAAATAATAAAAAAATTAAATTATTTTAAAGGCACAGTATGAAAACAATGCACTGGTGTTTATATTTATCTTCAAATACATAAAAAACAGGGAAGTTTAATTGTTATGATAAAGTTTTTATTTTGCTAAATACCTAAAAATAGTACATTCCTGCACCAGTAATTTTCCCAAACACTTTCCTATCTGCCATTTATATCTGCCATTTACAGTATATAACAAAAAGATAGTCACTGAATGCTGAATAAATACTTTATTTATTCAGCAAGGACACATTAAACTGATCAAAAGTGACAGTAAAAGACATTTATAATGTTACAAAAGATTTCTAATTTAAATAAATGCTGTTATTTAGAACTTTCTATTCATCAAAGAAAAATGTATCACAGTTTCCACAAAAATATGAAGAATGTTTCTTGAGCAGTAAATCAGCATCTTAGAATGATTTCTGAAGGATCATGTGACTCTGAAGACTGGAGGAACGATGCTGGAAATTCAGCTTTGATCACAGAAATAAATTACATTTTACAATATTTTCACATAAAAAACACTTATTTTAAATTGTAATAATATTTCACAATATTACTATTTTTTAATTTTTTGTTCAAATTAATGCAGCCTTGGTGAGCAGAAGAGACTTCTTTCAAAAATATTTGAAAATCTTACAAACACCAAACTTCTGAACTATAGTGTAGTTGTCTAAGCACATTAAACTGGAGTACAATAAAGTATTTTAACATTAAAAAATGACACATTTCACCCACCCAAAAATATAAATTATTTCTTAATTTTGTACTGATCACAAAGAAAGATATTTTGAAGAATCAAACAGTTGAAGGTAGCAATTGACTTCCACAGTATTTATTTTTATTTTTTCATATTATGGAAGTCAAAGGCTACCGTCAACTGTTTGGTTACCAACATTATTTCAAATATCTTCCTTTGTGTTCAACAGCTGAAAGGAATTCATACAAGTCTGGAACAACTTGAGAGTGAGTAAATGATGACATATTTCATTTTTGGGTGATCTATCCCTTTAACCTTTCTACATCGATGAAATCTTAAATAATAAAATATTAGATTGGCTTGCATTTATGAACTGACCAGACACTGATACCAATCTGACTCAATAAAAGAAGTCCTGTAGTGTTTACAGCAGCCTGCAGACATTCATAGAAGCAGCATCTCACTGGTGTGTGTGAATTCAGGAAGCCTTTAACTATAGATCATCAAACCTCAATTGACTAAAGAATTAACTGGTCCAAGAGATTTCCAGACGAAAGGCATTTTGTGATCACTGAGCTCAAACTAATTCATAAAATGTGGTTCGATCTTGCATTATTTTTAGCCGCTCCAGGTAATAAGAGCAGCAGAAGCAGACTCTCTGCGGACGTGCTACTTCACAGAGAGATTTACTGACAGCCCTCAACGCGGCCGGCGCATATAAAAACACCTCTTTATTATCCCATAAAAGAGAAACAGCATTGGACCAACATTGTTCAGCACGACGCTCTGACTTTCTTCCTGCACAATCAAATTACACAACAAGAGACAAACTTTGGACACAATGGGTTTTAGAAATGAGACATTACGAAGTGAGCAAGAAAAATCTATATATTGACATTGTATAAACAAGTATGGTTTTTGTATCAACATTTCAGCAACTGTGATGTAAAATTGATGGTGCATTATTTTAACGTGCATGTCTGTGTCCCATTTCAGGGAGCGAATTTTCAGGGAATCCCTACAGCCATCCACAGTACACAACCTATAATGAAGCCTGGAGATTTAGCAACCCAGCAATACTGAGTGAGTGTCTCCTTACAAAAACACAGTTTCTGCCAAAGTATCATAGGTAAAGTATTTGTTACTACAATAAAACTGATGCTTTGTATTAGACACCACTGTCCTCAATCGATCGATCAATCAATCAATCAACTTTTGAAATTACATAAATATATATTTAAAAATAATATAATAAAAAAAAATTATAGAAAAAAATGTATTACATTTAAAAAGTACTGAATGCAAAAAAAGTAATCAAATATAATTATTAAATAAATAAATAGTTTTAGAAAGCTTACTAAACAGTTGAAAGGACATCCCAAATAAATTGTAGTCACTTTAACTGATTAACTGTATGTTGAGAGTTATATGTTTGCTAGAAATTAATTAACAGTCCTTTAAGATTAACAGATCTTATTGTTTTTTTTTTGGTTTTTTTGCTGTCTAAAACGCTTGACTCTGCAACAGTTTTTGCATTTATGACTTTTTGTAGTATTATGTGGTGAATCTTTACCAATAATCATTATGCAATAACAATTAGCTGTGAATGTTTTAGTGCACAAGCTAAATATGCCGTAAGCATCTGAATATTAGCTGAAATGACATGAAATATATATATATTTGGGTATTCTGTAAACAACATGGTAAATTAAATAAAAATAGCATTGTGTGTTCATAGAGCGATTATATGTGTTAAAAATATTTTTTCCAGTCGTTTACATAATTATTTCAATTTTATTGGTTTGTAATTCCTGGATCTTGGCTGAAGTTGATGGAATTTGCATTAATTATTTTGATAGCAAAATCCTGGCCATACATGAAATCAATACTATATGATGCTTAAAACAAATATGCATTTAATATATTAATATGCAGTCATTGTCGTGGTGTATTGAAATGGTACATTCCTTTCTTATTAACTTTCAGGTTCCCCCTATTATTATAGTGCATCCCGAGGCTCCGCCACTGCCTATGACCGCCACTAGTTACCACAGAAACCAAATCAGGCGGCACGCCCATGGACTCAGACTTCATATTCTGCCAGTGTGAGCAGTGCAGCTGATTGAACAGAGTGGTTTCATGCAGTCACATGATGAAGAATAGACCAATCAGGAACAAAAACATCTCGACGACAATTCAGCCAGTCGCACGAGCCTCAAACCGACAAACGAACAATAAATGTATAACTCAAAGACTGAGGGTAAATATGATTTTTAAAACAAAATTAACATCTGCTTTTTTAATACTTTTATATTTTGTCCGTTCATTAATATTATTCATAGGTATTCATACTTAAAGAGGTTCTAGCATATATATGTATTTGTTTGTTTGGATAGACACTGAAATGAATGATATCAACGGTTGGACATTTTCTAAAATGAAAATTGCTAATACAGTGGGTACGGAAAGTATTCAGACCCCCTTAAATTTTTCACTCTTTGTTATATTGCAGCCATTTGCTAAAATCATTTAAGTTAATTTTTTTTCCTCATTAATGTACACACAGCACCCCATATTGACAGAAAAACACAGAATTGTTGACATTTTTGCAGATTTATTAAAAAAGAAAAACTTAAATATCACATGGTCCTAAGTATTCAGACCCTTTGCTGTGACACTCATATATTTAACTCAGGTGCTGTCCATTTCTTCTGATCATCCTTGAGATGGTTCTACACCTTCATTTGAGTCCAGCTGTGTTTGATTATACTGATTGGACTTGATTAGGAAAGCCACACACCTGTCTATATAAGACCTTACAGCTCACAGTGCATGTCAGAGCAAATGAGAATCATGAGGTCAAAGGAACTGCCTGAAGAGCTCAGAGACAGAATTGTGGCAAGGCACAAATCTGGCCAAGGTTACAAAAAAATGTATGCTGCACTTAAGGTTCCTAAGAGCACAATGGCCTCCATAATCCTTAAATGGAAGACATTTGGGACGACCAGAACCCTTCCTAGAACTGGCCGTCCGGCCAAACTGAGCTATCAGGGGAGAAGAGCCTTATAGGTAAAGAAGAACCCAAAGATCACTGTGGCTGAGCTCCAGAGATGCAGTCAGGAGATGGAAGAAAGTTGTAGAAAGTCAACCATCACTGCAGCCCTCCACCAGTCGGCGCTTTATGGCAGAGTGGCCCGACGGAAACCTCTCCTTAGTGCAAGACACATGAAAAAACACCTGAAGGACTCCAAGATGGTGAGAAATAAGATTATCTGGTCGGATGAGGCCAAGATAGAACTTTTTGGCCTTAATTCTAAGCGGTATGTGTGGAGAAAACCAGGCACTGCTCATCACCTGTCCAATACAGTCCCAACAGTGAAGCATGGTGGTGGCAGCATCATGCTGTGGGGGTGTTTTTCAGCTGCAGGGACAGGACGACTGGTTACAATCGAGGGAAAGATGAATGCGGCCAAGCACAGGGATATCCTGGACGAAAACCTCCTCCAGAGTGCTCAGGACCTCAGACTGGGACGAAGGTTTACCTTCCAACAAGACAATGACCATAAGCACACAGCTAAAATAACGAAGGAGTGGCTTCACAACAACTCTGTGACTGTTCTTGAATGGCCCAGCCAGAGCCCTGACTTAAACCCAATTGAGCATCTCTGGAGAGACCTAAAAATGGCTGTCCACCAACGTTTACCATCCAACCTGACAGAACTGGAGAGGATCTGCAAGGAGGAATGGCAGAGGATCCCCAAATCCAGGTGTGAAAAACTTGTTGCATCTTTCCCAAAAAGACTCATGGCTGTATTAGATCAAAAGGGTGCTTCTACTAAATACTGAGCAAAGGGTCTGAATACTTAGGACCATGTGATATTTCAGTTTTTCTTTTTTAATAAATCTGCAAAAATGTCAACAATTCTGTGTTTTTCTGTCAATATGGGGTGCTGTGTGTACATTAATGAGGAAAAAAAATTAACTTAAATGATTTTAGCAAATGGCTGCAATATAACAAAGAGTGAAAAATTTAAGGGGGTCTGAATACTTTCCGTACCCACTGTATATGTAAAAGCATTTCAGATGCTGTCAATGTGCTGATTTTTTACTTTTCAGTGTCTATCCAAATTCACAAAAATGTCTATGTTTATTTATATGAATACCTACAATACGAACAAGTTCACCCTGGATGTACACATCTGACGAGGAAAACCTTTCCAACGCATGGTTGTAGATTCTCCTAATAGGTTTCTCTCTCGGTGTGTCTCTGGACTGCGCAAAAACTAACAGTAAATCTCAAAACTTGACACCCCACTCATCGCACAGTAAACTATCACTCAATACAGTATGTACCCAGCATGGAAATACAAAGCAAGCAGGCCTTCTTCTCCCTCTCAACGCCAGCAGAAGATCGCTAGCACACTTCTGTGAGAAAAAATCAGATACCAACCAGAAAGAAGAAGAAACCGGGAGAAGAATATTTCATCAAACAGAGAAACTGTCAATCCTGGTTCTGCCGAGGCCAGATTTGATTATACGTGGAAGATACATTTTCGTATGTTGTTGTTTTTTTTATAATGACAAAAGTATCATGAGGAACTCTACATTATGCATGGATTATTTTCATTCATTATGCATTTTTATGTGTTTATCATAGATCAAATTATGTCAGATTCTCAGGGGGGGATTCACTAAGAATGAACTGATAAGCACCTGATTTGTGCAAAACACTGCAAACACTATTTCAGCCAGTTGCATAAACTTAAAGGATTAGTTCACCCAAAAATGAAAATTAGCTTGTGTTTTACTTACCCTCGAAGCATCCTAGGTGTATATGGCTTTCTTCTTTCAGACGAATCCAGTCGGAGTTATATTAAAAATTGTCTTTGATCTTTCAAGCTGTTTAATGCCACTCAGCGGGTGTTGCAGTTGAACAGTCCACAAGTCGTCAAATAAAGCTCGCGCATTCATAATAAAACGTGCCGCAGACGGCTCTGGGGAATGAATAAAGTCCCCCTGTAGCAAATCCATGAGTTTTTGTAAGAAAAATATCAAATGTAATAAACACTTTTCTCTCACTTCCGTTATCTATCATACGCGGATCTGTTCCGGCGGAAGGCGTATGACGTATGTGCAGTGCAGCGCGCGCACCTCTGAGATATGCTAGTCTCGCGAGTTTGTTTAATAGGAGCAAATGAAGCAAAGTTTCCTTACTTTAGCAAAGGAAAACCAGTCTCCTCTTGGTTTATATCGAAATCCTCCGACATTTTTCTTTGCAAATCTTCGATTTGTACTTCTAATTAGTGACCGTTGTTTTGTTCTCTCGCCGCGTTTGTCAATAATCACACAACGCCGCGCGTCTTACGTCTTAGAAAAGTGTTTATTACGTTTGAAATATGGATATTTTTCTTACAAAAACACATGGATTCGCTACAAGGGGCCTTTATTCATCCCCCAGAGCCGTCTGCGGCACGTTTTATTATGAATGCGCGAGCTTTATTTGACGACTTGTGGACTGTTCAACTGCAACACCCGCTGAGTGCCATTAAACCGCTTGAAAGATCAAAGACAATTTTTAATATAACTCCGACTGGATTCGTCTGAAACAAGAAAGCCATATACACCTAGGATGCTTCGAGGGTAAGTAAAACACAAGCTAATTTTCATTTTTGGGTGAACTAACCCTTTAAGTCAAGAATGTGTATTGAATTTTTCAAATTCAAATCTTTTTATGCAACTGACTTAAAAAAAAGTTATGGGCAGTTGTGCAGGAAAAAAAATAGATGACTAACTTTTAAGACTAGTCTGGTTTAGAGCTGGTCAGTAAATAACACACAGGTTTTTGTGCTGAAATACAGATGCAGAAGTGGTTTAGTGAATTCACCCCTCAGTGTTATTGTTTGCACTATGGGTTGTGCTCTTTATGAGATGGCTGTGAATAGTTTCAGTCTTGAGTGAATAAACAGTGAACTTACTCTTCGGTCGGATTGGATGCTCAGTGTTTTGCTATGAATTTGTGCAGCATTTAAGAAAAACAAACATGTACTACTGATCAGATGAAGCACTTAAATCTCCAAATGTGTTTACAGAATAGTTAGCAGCTGTTCAATTAATCAACAGATGGGTAGGTCACTGGTTATCGGCTTTATGATTTACTTTTCAGAACTCTGTGTTGCGATCGTCAAGCTGTTTCATGTAACACACACACAAAAAAACTTTTGTTCAATGCTTTACAACAAGTGCAATTCTGCAAAACGTTTTTTCATAATCATGTACTGTACGCTCCAGTCTGAGGTCATGTTCTGACAGACAACTTTAGTTTTCATCGAATACGTTACAGTTGAGAGAATGTACTTGTCACATTTGCCAAAGACTTTTGTTGATGTATATTTTTATTTACAGTCTGCTGTTGCATTGTACAAACAGTATTATAGTGAAAACATTATCAATATATGTACAAATCCTATGCAGAGCAAAGAAAAGCTGTTGTATGCATAAACTATAAAACTACTGACATGTTTGTTTTGTTCATTATTTATGCTATTTTGTGAAATAATACTTTTTAAAATAATTTTGTGTGAAATGTCATTTCTGTACTGTAAATACATTCTGATCAAATCTGGTTTGTCTCTGGTTTCATCAAGCATCTTACAGACGCACGAGTTGAATACAAACAGGAATACTCTAATACACAAAACTAAGCAACACAATTTCTTCTTCTTTGTCTGAACACTTTACTTTATGGACTTATTACAATTACTCCCAACCAGAAACAACTTTAAAATATCTCAGACTTCACAAAGTAACACATAGCAGCAGTTGGCTGGATTTGACTTTTCTTGTAGGCTAATGTTTATTTAGATAAGCAATTTCTTTAACTTATTTATTTAAATTATTATTAAAAGCAAAACTTACATAGAAATAAAAATGTGGACTTCAAATGCATGTTGTGTCCTTCATACGTTACTGTTTAAATGAGATCTTTTTTTTTTTTCCACAGAAACCCTGTGGAATCGCATTAGTGCCACAAAACCGTTATTTATGAAATGGTCAATTATATTTAATGTCAAGATTCAAAGTCTCGATAGCAGTCTGATATATATAGGGAATATTGCAGGAATTTTATAAGATTTACCAGTAATTTCTTACAACAATAAACATTGATTTTTACTGTGAAAACAATGCAGACTGGGACATTTTCATTAAAAGGTATCCATCTATCTATACAGCCACCTATCTATCCATCTACAGTATATAGCTATCCATCTATCTACCCATCTATCCATTTCCAACTCATTTATATATCCATCCATCCAACCATCTATATACCTATCCATCTATCCATCCATCCATCCATCCATCCATCTATCTATCTATCCACCCATCTATCTATCCATCCATCCATCCAACCATCTATATACCTATCCATCTATCCATCCATCCATCCATCCATCCATCTATCTATCTATCCACCCATCTATCTATCCATCCATCCATCCAACCATCTATATACCTATCCATCTATCCATCCATCCATCCATCTATCTATCTATCCACCCATCTATCTATCCATCCATCCATCCATCCATCTATCTATCTATCTATCTATCTATCTATCTATCTATCTATCTATCTATCTATCTATCTATCTATCTATCCATCTATCCATCCAAAAATATACATTTAATTCTAACAGTAGGTTTCTAATGCTGTAAAAGTTATACACAGCATCTATTAGAACACACTATAAATTCACATTATTTGTTACAGTGTACAACATCATGAATACAGACATTATGAATATCACTGTCCTCAATAAAAGCTTAATGTTGACAACTATGAGAAAGTGCAAGTAAAGAACTGGCCGTGTGTTAGTCTGTAATTAAAATTTAACTTTCAGATCTCTTTCAGAAGCATTTCGGAGAACGATCCCCTTGAGGCTTTATAAACACCTCGTTGCTTAATGGACTGAATTCTATTTTGTTTATTCACAAAAAAGTAATTAGGGAATTTAAAGCTAAATAGATGAACTTATTTAAGGGTGCCAGAGATCACAATGTGGCTGGGAAGAGCGCCAGAGAATGTTTTCTTTATGATTTGGATCACCGAGCATATAAAATGTATAACCTCTCAAGGCTCTGAAAAGCTGAAATAATGTTTTGAAGAAATGGGGATGAATTCAATTAGCAGAGACCTCACAAATACAGAGGGAGGCATCTAAGCAGGAATTCTCACAAAGGATGCAATGAATTTCTTTGGAAATGAGTTTTTTCCCCATCTCTTAATCCTGCGGGCTTATGGAGAATTGTTTGGCGCTTCATTATTGATTATGAATAAAGAAGAAAAGACCAGATTGACTGAGGTGAGTTCATTCCGCTTGAACAAAATCACTAGACCTACAGGAGAGATTTTTTATTTGTCTATGAACAAAATCTGACCGTTAAACTACTTATTTTTTTCTATGGTGAAGCTACTAAAAAAAGATGAGACCATTTATTGGCTTTTCCAATATGGAAATTGTTGTGCAATGCTGATTTAAATGCAACATTTTTAAAAGTTGTCTTATATATACAATTTAATTATAAATAAACTATATACTCGCAAAACATGACTCTATAACAGAATTGTTTACCATGGTAATTACAGTTTCAGCAATTACAATTATTGTAACTATTTTATAATCACAATAAATCATGTCATCTCTCTCAAATACAGTATATAAGAAGCCTCCATCTTTTCTTTCTTTCTTTATTTTACATTATCAGTATTTGATTTCAATATCAATAGCTATTTTAACCGTGATATTTGCTGGAAGCCTGTGTTTACCATGGTAAATGTGTGCAAGGGTTTAGCTGAAGTTTTGCCTGTAGTTTCATCTTTTCAGCTGGTGTTTATCTCTCCGCTCCCTTGTGTAGCATCTCACGTCAGCCTCTAACTGTCGTATATGTTTGTCATTCAGGCCTTGTTAGGAGAAGAAAAACCCCACTGTTGACTCCTTCCCTCCCCGAGCTGAGAATTCCCTGTGGTAAAATTATTCCATTTAGATGGAAACTTTTTGTCACTCCTGTCTAAATTGGCATTTCTGGCTCTTTCACTGAAACCAGTAAACTGTGAACCTGGATGCAGCTGTCAATCAAACGGAGCGTTACTTCAGCGTGCCAGATGACGGGATTCGGGAAGGGGAGAGAGAGAGAACAGACCGAGAGAGAGCTGCCAGCTGATTGGCTGAAAAAGGCACCTGCCACTGTCAGAGCTTGTCAAATTCTGCACACACACACATAACATCATATAGACTGTTTAAAGCATATAGGCCTGCACATTTATCCAAACTATCCATTTTGACATCTAGTCTAGATTTTACAGCTAAAATGTGTCATCATTAACTTACAGGGTTTATATACTCCCAGTTTAATGATCTGAGCACCTGCTGCATGAACACAAGCCTCCATTCACTGACCGTTAATGAGCTGATCTGTTAGCGCCGTGGTCAGTTATTTACAAGCATGTGACCGCTAATGTTCAGCAGTGTGATCAGAGCAATGGATGCTACAGCAGAGTTACAACACTGTCAGACACTGGTATCACAAAAACCAAATCCAGTTGCATTCATTTTACCTTCAATATTTAAGTGCATGTTTACTTGCTGATATGAACTACTTAGTGTAATAAAAAATAATATATAACCTATTCAAAAATGCAGTTTAAAACATTTTCATAATAATTTCAAAATATATGTAACACTTTTTTAACATTTTAATTGTCCCCTCATTTATATTGTAAATGTTGAATTTAACACAAATTCTCTATTTTTGTAAATTAAAGGTTAATTCACTGTTAACTAGCTTGTTATCCAACTAAAATCAACCTGAAGGTTAATAAAGAACACATTTATATACAGTATTGAGAATATGTATTTATTTATTTGAACAAAATAAATAGAATATAGTTTCCTAAAAAAATTCAAAATTAATAAATAGTTTCTTAATAATTTATTTCAAATTAAACAAATTTTCAATAAAAATGAGGAAAAAAAGAAAAGAAAAGAAAATACACAATAAGAAAATGATTGAAGCTAATGTATCCTTAAAACAACTAACTAACTAAAATATAAATAAATAAATAAAACATGATTTTTTTTAAACGCATCCTAGAGAGTGGAAACGTTCCCGTAATTGAAGAATCTCAAACCAATATTAATACATTTAATCTTGATTATTTTTACTCATTGTTACATTACTTACAAATATGGTTTACAAAATGTAATGTAAACTCATAACAAATGTCTGTACACTTCTTTACATTTCTCAGAATGGAACAGTTTAAACAAAGGTGTCATTTTGATGAATTAACAAGCCATGTGTGATTCAAACATTGTAATTTTAGCAGCATTAGTTTCCCATCAGGTCATAAATGTGTCGCAGTTTCACAACCCAGTGCACACCGAACGCCAGCTAACAACGTCTATCCACAGCTTGTTTATAATAAACCACCGTTACGACACAATTACAGATTTCGTTATCACTTCGTCCTCTCAGTGAATCTCATGTGCTCGTTTTCATTGCAAGATGAAAACAAAGAAAATCAGACATGTTACATGTCTTCAGCATAACCACAAAGCAAAGCTGCCACTTTAATACTGAGAATCTAATTGGATTTGGCAATAAGTAATGGGTCTATTAAGGAAGCATCATGGCCAGTCGTGGCCTCGCGTGGTGCTGGGTGTTAGCAGGCCGTCCCAGGTGCCCGATGGCTGAACAACAATTATAGATGATTTTTGACTGAGGAGACGCAAGGTCTTCTAGGAGGATGGAGATAATGAGTGAACATTCAATGATAAGACCTTCTTAAGCAATGCATAAACGTATGCAAAGTGTATTAAAGGGGTTTAATATGGAGAAATCATCACAGGTGAAAGTTGTACACACTCAATACAGCAAACGAGAAGGAGAGTGAGAAAGAGAGAGAGAGAGAGTGACTCCAGCATTGCCAACGTGCTGCCCTGTCCATTCAGCGCCAAGCTTTTCTCCCTCACCACTCAATAATTAGCCCTAATGGCTATTGTGTGATACATGATGCAATTAAAAACTAATGTTATGCACGTATGTGATTACTGCGGGCAGAATGACAGGCAGTCAGGGGTCCTGAGTGTCAAAACATGCGCTGCCTTAATCGTCCAAACACGTGCAGATCTCTCATGGCTATCAGTCACGTCTGTCGCACTAAAGACTTCTGAATGTGTGGAGCTACAACACTGAAATTAAAGAAATAGTTCACTTAAAAATGCAAATCCTGTCATTTACCTACTCCCATGTTGTTCCAAAGTAAACTGTGGTGTTTTCTGTGAAACACCAAAATTACCAAATAATGAAGCATCCATTTACAGTATATAGATTGGATGTGTTGTTATGGCATAGCCTACTGTTTCATATTGTACTACAATATACTGCAAATAGTATATTCGACTATTTGGAGCAAATAAATAAATGCATTAATTAATTAATGAGCATCTAACAATATTTACACTTTTATTTGCACACACACACACACACACACACACACTAATTACACTAAAACTACAGCATGAACTATAATCTAAGTTTTATAAACTAAATTATAATCTCATTATAAACTAAAAATCTGTATATTTTTAAACTTGTTTTCCTTATTTGTATTGTACATGTGTTTAATTTGACAAAATGTTGTAAATTAAATTACCTAGGTGGTTACCCAACTAAAATCCACCTGAAGTTTGTTTGTTTGTTTATTCATTTATTAAATAATAAAAATAGAATATGAAAAAATAGAAAAACTAATTAAAAATGCACAATAGGAAACAGTTTGAAGCTACAATAATTTATCCTTATTTTTATTTATTTGTTTTATTTATTGAAATCAAACCAGAGTGTCGAAAAGTTCCCTAATTGAAGAATCTCCGAAAATTCAATCTTGGTTATTTTTACTGTATTACATCACTTACAAAGATGGTTTACAAAATTCAATATGTAAATGAAATTCTGGCACGTTTTGTTTGTTTAAAACATCTGCTGTCAATGATGTGAAACCTGCCATAATGCATCACTGTTTTTCAATTTCTACATGATTGCAAATGAGATTTCAGCACTATTTCAGAGGAAATGGGGGGGGGGGTACTTTTTGCCCTTTTCGGAAGCTCAACAGTGTCCATATAGTCATTCACTTTCATTGTAGTGTGAGCATCCTTGCTGTCTTGCCCGGGGAAAACATGTTATATAGGTTTAAACATCATGAGGGTAAGAAATTTAATTTCGGATGAATTATTCCTTTAACAGCGAGAGAAAGCGCCGAATTATCAACCTCCACCCTCCCAGTTCCCACTCTTTCTCCTGTATATCTCTCTTCTCCTCCCCCTCTCTGTCAGAGTAAACTCATGATGAATTACCCTGTCAACCGAATTCATTCAGGGACCAATTAATCCAGCAGAAATAAACTACAGCCATCAGACACAGAAAAAACCCGAGCAGAGAACCAGGAGCCGCGCTCTTTAAGAAAGAAAAAAGGGGTGAAAAGGAAGAGAGAACAAAACTAGCAAGGGTTTCTCTTTCAGGAGAGAACCTGAAGAAAATAAAAAGCAAAAGGCGAGTGGTCTCCAGGGATGGCAATGGAAGTTAGCCTGACAGGAGTTGGTCATTTAATGCTTTAGTGCACCGGAGACATGTCCTGTCATAGTGGACAGTATCGCAGGAGTCCTCTGGTGCTGCCTTTATTAATTAAACCGAACAGAGCAGGGGTGTCCCGCAGCCAAACGCCAACTCTGTCACTTTCAGCCCCATAAACACTTCCTGCTAGAAGTACTGGTAACACTGTACTTGAAGCATTTATGTATAATG
Source organism: Sinocyclocheilus grahami (assembly GCF_001515645.1). Classification (NCBI taxonomy): domain Eukaryota; kingdom Metazoa; phylum Chordata; class Actinopteri; order Cypriniformes; family Cyprinidae; genus Sinocyclocheilus; species Sinocyclocheilus grahami. The sequence continues at coordinate 196,527 of NW_015506286.1, forward strand.
CATTATATATTTACTTTGGAATGCATTTTATATTTGCAATATATTATAATTGTAACCAACGTTAAAATGCATCATATATTAAGATTCCTTTACATCTGAAATTAGTTGTTCGTCATGTGTTTTAATGTATTATACTTTCTAAAAGTGTAACAGTGAATAGATAAATATTACAAGTGTGGTTACTATTACTCATGATATTATAGAAGGAGCACTATAAAGCAGAATTAAAGGAATAGTTTACCAAAAAAATACAACTTTGCTGAAAATGTTCTCACTCTCCGGCCATCCAATATTTGGAGAAATTTAGCATTACATCACTTGCTCAGCAATGGATGCTCTGCAGTGAATGGGTGCCGTCAGAATGAGAGTCCAAACAGCTGATAAAAACATCATTTTTATCAGCTGTTTGGACTCTCATTCTAACGGCACCCATTCACTGCAGAGGATCCACTGGTGAGCAAGTGATGCAATGCTACATTTCTCCAAATCTGTTCCCATGAAGAAAAAAACTCATCTTCGTCTTAGATGGTCTAAAGGTGAGCTAGTTTTTAGTTTGGGGTGAACTATTCCTTTAATGTATTAAAAATATTTTAGAATGCCCCATTAAAGGCTTCAAGTAAAGTGTTATCGAAATTTAATAATAAAATGTACCTGTGTTTATTGGTTAAATTTCTTTTCTAAGATGTTATGCTACCTTTGAGGCGCGATGACCTCAGACGGGGTCACGATCAGGGTGTGATAACCCGGACCATGTTGCATGAGCTGCTTTCCCCCATATGGCTGATGCCAGTGAGCAGGAAACCCAATAGGTTGTTGTCCAATACTGCAGCCTGAAGTAAGTTCTCCTCTATTGTGTGGAGGCTGATCAGGGAGTGAATATTTCATGGCTCTTTTTTTCTGCTCCTGCAGATTAAGGGGGGATCGGACAGCTGGAAGGCAGCTGAGTGTGACAGGTGTGCTTTACCTGGAGCAGGTGGGTGGAGACGGCGCACCTGATTACAGACGCCTCCACCTCTTTATGGGCTCTATCGCTGAGAGGAAGAACATTTTACCGGTTAATTTTACACTGAACAATGTCATCTGGGAGGTTATTAGAGTAAGGAATATTCTATTTGTTAAATAACTTAATGTTTAATGTCTGGCATAAAAATATGCATGTGATTTGCATTTACAGTAAATGTACCAAACTTAGTGCACAAGCTATATAAATGCACAGAGGATGTTGAATATGCATCTAATACATTTTGAAAGTATAGTAATACCCTGTAAAGTCATCATAAAATATGCATTCCTGGTCTTGTTGCGATGATTCATCAGTGCCCATGACTCGGAAAGAAAAACATGTTTGTGTTTACATTATTTCATGACATTACTTCACTTCAGAGGGGGATAATTAAAATCGACAGCCAAATAACTAATATTGTTTTAGTATTCTCATATTCAAGTCCATTTTGACATCTAACAACCACTTTTCAAAATCCAATCAATTCCTAATGGGTACAATTAAGTCCTATCCTACATTTCCATCAGTTAGATATCCACTACCACTCAAAAGTTTGGGTTCGGTAATTAAATTAATCCTAGAATTGATCAAAAGTGTCAGTGAAGACGTTAAAATGTTACAAAAGATTTCTATTTCAAATAAATGCTGTTCTTTTGAAACCTTCTATTCATCAAAGAATCCTGAAAATGGTTTATCATGGTTTCCATAAAAATATTAAGCAGCACAACTGTTTTCAACACTAACAATAACATAATGTGTCTTGAGCAGCAAATCAGCATATTAGTATGATTTCTGAAGGATCATGTAACACTGAAGACTGGAGTAATGATGATTAATATTCAGCTTTGATCACAGGAATAAATTGCATTTTACAATAGAAAAGTTATATTGTAATAATATTTCATAACATTACTGATACTGCAATAAAAAAATAAGCCTTTGTGATCAATAAAAAATCTTTAAAAATCTTATTGACCCCAAGCTTGTACATCACATTACAGAAATAAATTTAATTTAATTTTTTTAATGTTGAAAGTATATGTTTGCATGAAGTTTAAGTTAGTATGAGACTGGTGTGATAGAACTGCTTACCCACTTCCTTTGCAAAGTTATTTCTAGTCAACTCATATCATGGCCTGAAAAGAGTAAAAAGACCTGCTAATAGTACAATTTCACTTTGTGTAACCAGGAAGTAAAATAAAAGGAAGTAACATTACTGATTGTATAGTCGAGTGATGTATTCATGCATTTGGCAGACACTTTTATCCAAAATGACTTACAGTGCATTCAGAATATATCTTTTGCCATTATATGTGAATCAAACCCACAACCTTGATGTTGCTAACTACCATGAAAAGCTCTTCCAGACTATTTTTATGTTATTGAACACTAATATTCCCTAAAATGCTTTAACTACAAACTGCAAAGCCTCTGAGCAGAGGAAGACAGCGAGAGAGCGCTTATAGGTTGCTCTGTTGCTGAATATAATTAATTAAACGAGTCTAATTAGGAATGTGAGAGCAGGTGCAGACTGTGGGTTGACAGCACAGACACGATGGAAAAAACCTCAGCATATAAAGGTACAGCGTGACAAAACAACTTTCTGCAGTTTGTCATGTGAAACCCCAGAGGAATACAGCATGACAGAGAGAAAAGACCTCGGCAGCACACGGTTCAGCCGCAGACGGTTCCTCAGCGCGGTAAATACATGTTTGCACTAGTGAGGTGCTGCTCAAATCATTATGCACACATATGCTGAACATCGCGATGGCTGCTAGAGCTCAGCTGATAACATGATGCAACACTTTCTCAGGTGGTTTGCGCTACAACATCCAACCTGCTGCTAGAGACTGTGATGCTTTGTCCAAATGAATTTCAAGTATCTGGAGTAGATGAAGTCTAATGAAAAAAATTGGAATGATAAAAATCTAACTTAAAATTAATTTGCAAAGTTACATGTTTTGGTCACATTTTTAAACCACTTTCAACATAGGTTTTGATGGTCCTCATTAATGAAATTCAACAAGAAGTGCCATTCGCTTGTAAAGTTTGTTTGTAAAATGTATAACTTGTTGGTAAAATTGATCTAAGGCACAAATTCAAAGTAATGCAATACTTTACATAAAAATGTTTTACAAAAAAAAATCAGTTTTAAAATTTGTGGATCTTGGAATTTTTATTTATTTATTTATTTTTAGGGATTATAGGTTTTTAACAGTGGAGAATGTGAATTAACATCAATTTCAATAAATCATTAACATCAATTATATCTAATAGAAAAAATTAGAACGTTAGAAAGCTACCTAAAAATGAATTTGCAAAGTAAGAGAATTATGACCAAAAAAAAAAAAAAAGTTTACAAATTTCTGGAGCATGAAAATAATAGAATATTTTTACATTTTTAACAGTGGAGAATGTTATTTAATATTGCCATGTCATAAAGCATCAATTTATCGGATATTTTGTTTAAAAAATAATGAGGATATTAAAAATGCACTTGCAAACTTATATGTTTTGGTCAAATTTTTAAATACTTTTCAACAAAGGTTATGATGGTCATTATCCATGAAATTCAAGGAGAATTAATTTCTGAGTAACTGGATTGTAAAACGATCCCTAAGTACAATTCTAATCAATGCAACACTTTACATAAAAATAGTTTTACAAACAATTAAATAAATTTTGCTTTTGTATATCAAGAATGAGGTCCGATGACAAAAAAAAAGTTTACAAATTTTTGTATGATGGAAATAATATATTTTTAGGGCTTCTACATTTTTGACAATGGAGAACGTGAATTAACCTTGTTGTGTTAGAAAAAAACGCCAATTTCTTTTATATTTTATGTAATGAAAAAATGAGGATGTTAAAAATCTAACTTGCAATGCATTTGCAAAGTTATATGTTTTGGTCAATTTTAAAACCCTTTTCAACAAAGAACATGTCATGTCATAAAATGTCAAGTTCTCTGATATTAAGACGTACTGACTTTGAGTCATGAGGGTCTAGACTCTGTGTCGTCATCTTCTCTCTGATATCAAATTCTGTTTTATGGACTTTGTCAACAAATGACAACAAAAATGACAACAAACAGACTTCCTGCATGTTCCCTCACATCACTAACCAAAATCAAATCACCAACTCTCATTGAAAGAGATCCTGTCATTGAAAATACCATCAGTGTAAATACTTCTAAAAGTGAACATGCAATCAAAATTCACTTTCGCAGTAAACATTCCTTAAATGTGCTTGATTCATCAGTGCACATTAATCTAAAGAGAAAATGTATGAAGCTAGCAAAGAGAATACAAAATATTGCCAAATATACAGTACAACGTGCTGCCGTTTCATGTTGATTGTAAGAAGCTTGTTTGTCTAACAGCACAAGTCTTTCTGCTGCAGTAAAAATTAAAGCTGGAGACAGAGAGTGTTGTGTGTGTGTGTGTGTGTGTGTTCAGCAGAGGTGTAAAGTATTGGAGTAAATGTAATTAGTTACTGTACTTGAGTATCTTTTCGGGTACTTTGTAGTTGTACTGAGTATCAAAGATATTAGCAACTTTTACTCTTTACTCCACTACATTTTTGAATGAGTATCTGTACTCTTTATTCCACTACATTTGAAATGAGTGTTGCAGTTACACATTACATTTTGCATGGACCTATCTTTTTCTGCAGCAGTTTATTTCAGCTATAAAAGACGTGATACTGCCTATTACTAGCAGGGTTGCCAGGTTTTCACAACAAAACCAATTGCTACTCAAAACTAGTCCAATCACGTTTCGAGGGGATTCCCCAGTAAAAATCGCATTCCGGTGGGGTAAAATACATGTTTTTGGTGGGGTTCCCCTGGTTAAATTCACATTTTAGGGGCTACATATCATGTTATTTGGGTCGCTTAAACCCACGGACATGAAAAACAATCCGTGGCAGCAGTGTTAAAGTAGCCCAATTCTGCGGGAAAACCGCAGACTTGCAAACACTGATTACAGGTCACTGAAAGTACTGCATCTTGTGCGGATTGCGCTTACTCACCTAAACTTGTCAACAAGGCTACTTTATGTGAATGCGAGTTCCTTAGCAAGTATTTGTGAATCAGAGGTGTTTTATATACGAGATGAGGACATGACTGCAGCCGGCAATGAGGCCCAAACCAACACATCCACTGCAAGAAGGCTTCGGCTTTTTAATTTAACTTAACATTATCTTATTTATCCATTATACTGAAGAGACCTTTTTGAAATATATTGTTTTTTGTTTGTTTGTTTTGTTTTGTAATTTTGAGGTGTTCAGTTTTATTTTGGTTTTAGAAAATAAACGTGATTGCTCTCCTCACAAATCAACCCTTTCTTGTTTTTGTTTCATGCTCTCTGTGCCTTGCCCTGGACTTTTATGTCACTTCCTGTCTCCCGTGGTGTTTGTAGTCAGTTTGTAGTTAATTTGTTCCCCTTGATTAGTCTCCCCAGGTGTGTCTTAAGCTTCTTAGCCCCTGTGTGTATATAGCCCTCGTTTTTCCTTTAGTTCCTTGTGAGTTGTTGAACGTAATGGTTGTCTGTTTGCCATTCATCCTGTTCTTTGTTCCCTTTGGTTTTTGCTAGTGATGGGAAACCGAGGCTTTCTGAACCGTTTGAGACTTTCATCAAATTGTGCCAAGAAACGGTTCATTACTTGAAGCTTTTTAACACAGTGCGCATTAGCGACATCTAGTGGACAGACTTGGTTTCTCCAGCCTATCTAATGAAACATCACGGAGCAGAGGATGGTTTGAAAAAGATTTGAATCTGTGCCAACTCGTGTCATGCGTAGTCCGGTCAATGGATTCACATATTGATCAATAATATAAAATATACAAGTGTGTGATTATAATTAATAATTGACGTGAGTAGTAGCAAAAATATTTTGGGTGAGCTGTTTGGGGTCTCTGAGACCCCAGCTAGAACATGATCAAATGCAATAAAGGTGTGACGTGCATTCAGTTTCAGCATTTTTTTTCAAACCAGCTGTGCACCTTCCGATACTGCATGACGTTCGAAGCTTCAAACATCATCAATCACGTGGTATTGTCATTTCGATACAAGCATCGGCACAGTGTGTGATACAATAGTGCTTTGAAAACTGCGTCTGCGCCACGGTATCAACCGTCCCATCACTAGTTTTTGCCTTATTGTTTGTTCTAGTTTTTCCATGAAATACCAGCACATACTGTAGCTCTTTGCCTCTGCCTGTTTTCCGCAGCTTCTCCACAACGTTACAGTTTTTCACTGGCATGTCTCTTTGACTAGTGCATCTTTGAGTCTATATTTAGTATAAGTAAAATACTTAAGTACTGTTAAAATCAGATACTCTAAGACTTTTACTCAAGTTGTTTTGGAATTGGTGACTTGTAACGTGTAGTGGAGTCATTTTCATTGTAATGTATCTGAACTTTTATTCAAGTATGGTTTTTAGGTACTCTTTACACCTCTGGTGTTCAGAGACAGTCCAGTTGGTTTAAGTGCACCTAAGAGAGAGGCCACGCTCCATTTTATCACCATTTGCTACAAATGGTACAAATGTGGCATGTGATGACAATAATGAGGCCTGATATCTGAGAATCAGAGTGGCTTGAGCGGAATAGCAAAGCAGAATGTGTGTGTGAGAGAGAGAGAGAGAGATAGTTCTGCAGAGGAAACAGGCTGTTTTTAGTAAGAAAGCAGATCTTGTCCACATCTTATATATATATATATATATATATATACTGTATATAGATAGATAGATAGATAGATAGATAGATAGATAGATAGACAGATAGATCACCCTAGTAACAGCAACAACCCCCCTGACAACCACCCCAACAGCCTAGCAACTATCACCCTGACAACCACCCAGAACACCCTATCAACTACATAGCAACTCCCTGACAACCACCCCAACAGCCTAGCAACTATCACCCTGACAACCACCCAGAACACCCTATCAACTACATAGCAACTCCCTGACAACCACCCCAACAGCCTAGCAACTATCACCCTGACAACCACCCAGAACACCCTATCAACTACATAGCAACTCCCTGACAACCACCCCAACAGCCTAGCAACTATCACCCTGACAACCACCCAGAACACCCTATCAACTACATAGCAACTCCCTGACAACCACCCCAACAGCCTAGCAACTATCACCCTGACAACCACCCAGAACACCCTAACAACTCTATAGCAACAAACTGGCAACCACTCAGAACACCAAAGCAACCACCTAGCAATTTTTTGTCAACTACCCACAACAATAGTATTGTTGTAGCATATAAGCACCAAAAGATTTTTTTTTTCTTTTAATTATCAAGGGATGTTTCATCGTTAGCCTGTCTAACGGCCACAGTCAGAGGCTTTCACTGAGGTAAACGGCACAATTAGCAGCGCGCAGAGCAAAAGAAGGATTCAATTTGACATCCGTCTGTCTTGATCCATCTCTTCTGATAAAGTGAAATGCTGAACTAGGGGCTTTAACATTCAGTTACGCTCCTCAGGTTAATCCTGAGTAAAGTGTCAATGTTTTAATCATGAATTAACAACTGTGGTGAAAACAATCCCTGAATGACTGACTGATGTTTCCTCACTGAAGAAGAGAATAACTTTATTTATTTATTTAAGCAGCAAGGGCTATTTTTATGGCAAAATCAGAGAAAGTCAAATAATCATATTGACAATAAAACGTAAAAAATAATAATAGTTTAACATCTTTCTTAATATATATATATATATAAACATTGCAATTACATTAGCTCTTTCTATTGATAGAAAATCAAAATTTTTCATAGGAGAAATATTGCTTAAAAAGTCCATTATTGACATTTCTGAATAAAAATATATAAAATGGAAAATGGAAAAATGGGGGAAACTGGAATTAGCGGTCAGCTTTTACACTGGAGAATATTCAGTGTCTGTATGGGGGAAAAAATAATTTACACACATTTAACACCAATAAATATTGCCATCAAAATAGTTTTTTATAGGCTTTTAATTCAAATTAAAACACTAAATTAATTATGAAACACAAAAATTTCAAACAGTTTTCAATAACACATTACAGTCTTTCAAGTCTACTTTAGTTCATTCTTTAGTACTTCGTACTACTTTAGTCTACTATTGTTCACTTGCTACCCAAAAATATCATGATATAATAATTTGATGATACTGGAGTTTTACTTTGGAGGACAGAATACAAAAATAAAAATAAATTTAATATTTTAGTTTTTTAACTATATGTTTGAAACCAACCAACAAATCCACTGTTTGAAAGAAATGATTTTGAGTATTTAGACTTTAACCTTAAAATCTCATACTTACTGAAATATAACGATTGGGACAAAACCCTCATGTGACAACTAGCCACATTCAAACTTGCATGCATAAACACCATGCATGTTATATAGATACAGAATTCACATAGCAAATGAAAAATAAATAAATAAATAAATAGCAATGTGATGCATGTGTACTAAAGGGTGACATTTAATGGTGAGGGTGAAATGTACACCCTGTGCACAGTATGTAGTGGCAAACAGAAAACCAAAGCATGGTTTCTGCTTAAGCATGAATGATTTGTGTGTTTGACCTCCACAGGTGCAGCAGTCATAAACACAGCTGGTGATTCAGATACTCACACACTCCTCACATAACCTTTCTAACCTCCTGAACCGTGCAGAGCAACCCCTGAACCGCCACTCTAACACACACACACACACACACTCCGGCCAGACCCTCTGGGGACAATATCAATGTGCTCCAGTGCTTTACAATTCAGACCTGATCCACTACTAAATTAAAATGCCAGTTATTGTTATAGTTTAATTTTCTACTCTTGTTAATCTTGAATAGACTGTATTAAGCCAAATAGCTACAGGTTACAATACAATGAGCATTTACATTTTGCTGTATTACAGGAACATAAGAGCTGAAAGTGAGACAGATGCAGCTAGCAGCAGTTTGCTAATGGCAACCTCAAAAGAGAAACATTTATCCTGCTCTGGTGCCTTTTTCACTGCAGTTTGAAGGACTTTGACAAGCATTGGTTATCTTTAGGTATTATCACGTTTTAATGGAATTGAATTATCAATATTGAATACAAAACACAGACATGCATGGCTTGTGTTTAAAGAATGGAAATAAATGTAGGACATTTACTTTTATATAGAGGGCACAAAAATCTCAACTTAATAATAATATTATATAAATATTATACAATACTATATTTTATCACACTAAAAGTATATTTTGTCTTATTGCAATTGTATTTTTTCTTGTTTAGAGCATAAACATGTTAAAAATAATGCAAATTACACTCATGTGAAAGATACATTTCCTGAAAACTTATCTTGATTTCTTATGTTTGTTATTATTAACTGAGAAGAGAAAAACAAAGCAAACAAATATGAACAATATTTTTTGTTAATTAAAATATGCTGAAATAAATATTTGATAAATAAGAATAAGTGAAATAAGTTTAAGTACTATAATGACTCAAACTAAAATAATAATAAATTAAAATTAAATAAATATATAATTTTGAAAAATATTTGAGAAAAATAAAGAAATACGAAGTCTAATAAAAATGCCAAAAGAACATAGCAAAAATACTAAAACCTAAATTAAAATATAAAAAAGGAAACTTAAAATAATAACTAAATAATAAATGCTATTATAGTATATAAATAATACTAAAATAACACTGGTAAACTGATATGATTTATATATAAAATAAATTATTTACAATTTATAAATTACTATTACTTTAATCTATAAATTATTCATTGATAAATAGTAAAAGAACATAAAATGACTAAAACCTAAATTAAAATTAAATAAAAACAAAAGGAAATTCAAAATATGAATAAACATTATAATAAAATAGCACTGATCTTGCATAGCTTTCCAAATAAATATGAAGAAATTTAGATATTTATAGGAAACAAACCAAACTAAAAAACTCATAAATCCATTGCAAAATGTTAGTTTGTTTCTCACTCAAATGGCATTATTTCTCAATAAAATAAATAATAATACAAATTTACGTAAACATTAACAAAAATTAAACAGTAAAAAGTAGTATGCAGAATTGGTGTCACATGACCTCAGTGAAATCAAGTGCATTGCATTGTGGGACACAGTATTTCTCTGTTGCAGACAAATATGTAATCGGTATTCTGCTATTCTATAGCCATAGAGAAGATTGTGTCAAATATAAACACTCAGAATGAATCTTTTGAGTCATTTCCCGAATCATTTGCATGCCTCAGAACACCCTGCTACTATGATTTACGCTCATTGTCAGGCGTTTTCTGCACAGCACTGCATTTTCTCCATATTGATGATCAGCGTGTGTGACTCTGCCTGATGCTGCTCCTGATTATGCAGGACTCTCAGAGCCAGCCGCTGTTAATCAGCACAGACAGAGGTTAGAACAGCTCAATACTAGAGATGGTCCAGCTTTGATCCGAACACTCATGCAGAACATTCCGGCCAAAGCGTCAGAAAGTGTGCTGTCAGGCCTTTTGGATTTAAATTAAACCCTGTTAACCCAGAGAGGAAGGAGAAGGAAGACGGAGAGCAGAAGTCAGGGATGTGCCATTTTCTCTGACGTTCAGAGTAGACGACCATTAACAATTTGTGTGCACAGCAGAAAGAAATAAGTGCCTGCTGACAGACAGATCAATCCTGGGTTTCAGGTGGAGAATTCTTAACTACAGAAGTTCTACAGCTCAGCAACGAGTCATATTAGGGATGCATAAACTATCAGAACTTTAGCTTAGATCGCTAGTAAAGCAAAAGTTCACCCAAAAACATTGTATACTCGCCTTCATGTTGCTTCAAACTTCAACGATTTTCTTACTTCCATGAAAGGCTTAAATGTGGTGCTTTTAGCATCATTGATCTCATTCCTGATGCAATTCATCTTGCAGTGCATCTTTGTGTTATACACGTCACAAACAACAAGACGCTGAGTAAATAATGACAGAATGATCATTTTTGGGTGAACTATTGTTTTCATGGCTTGTCTTCAGACTAACTAGATTTGTACAGTTTTGATATTCTGGTCTCTACACTTGATTTTTTTTTCCCCTCATGTTTTTCAGTGCAAATATCTAAACATTCTTAAATCAAGATACATTTGCTTGAGAAGTGAAATGACATAAGATATGACATAAGTTGTTTTCTGAAAATAAACAAATAAATAAACAAACAAACAAACATATAAAATATCTGTCGGGAGGTAAGAAAAATCAACTTAATTCAATAGAATAAGAAAACAAGATTATTTGTTTTACCAGACTGACAGATTTTCTTTTTTTTTTTTTAAGCATAAACTCACTTACTCTTTATCTTTTTCTTTTTTTTCAGAAAAATACTTAATATCTTTAGTAATTTTCCTTCTCAAATAAATGTAAATAAGAATATTTAGATATTTGAAATGAATAACAGGACAAAAAAGTAAGAAATATACTAAGCTGTTGCAGTGTAGCAGGGTTGTTATAGCTAATTAAAAATTAAAAACATTTTTAAAAAGTCATTACTTGAAATAAAATAAACTGAATAAAATGTATTATAAACAACTTATTTAACTTCAGCTAGTTGGCATTTGAATTTTTTAAGTAAAGTACTAAAATAAATAAAACATTTAAAAATTAAAAATGACAAAAGCACAACCCAATTACTAAAACTTTAACTGTAATTAAAATGAAAACAGAAAATATAAAAAAAAACTAATAGTGTATCACGATCCTACAATAACACTGGAGTTTAGATATGGCTTCAATGTAAATCTATGGGAATTTTATTTCTATTTTAGTCAATAATCTTGAATTGGATCACCCAGAAAACTAACAGCCACATGATTTGAAGTATCATTCATTTCTGTAGCACAAACTGTGCAGGACGAGTTCAATACTATGTCCAACAAACCAGTTGTTGCAACTGCAAAAGAGATTCCGCTAAATATGTCTTGTAAAAAATTTTTTTTTATTAAATTGCCTTATATTACACTCAAGACACCTATAATGTGCTATTCTTCAAAAACACATTATCATGTATCTAAAGATTTAATCGTCTCAGGCGGATTCATTTCAGAATTTCCCAATGGATTTCAGAGTGTGAAACAAATCTACAATCACAACCCGCTGTATTTAATGCCTTAATGAAGAAACACGCCTTTAATTAACAAACCTCTTATAGTCCTGATTAGGTTCTAAGGGGTTCTGTTAGGCTTCATCCTCTTAAATCCAGAAACTGCTAATTGATAAGAAATGACTCCCAGGGCTCGGAGTTGTTGTGAGGGTCACTGGAGGCGGATGATGTTCTGTCTGTTACATCCAGACGAGCAGAGCTTTCAAACACACCTCAGGGCACAATGATTTCCTGATCACAATCGAAGCGCTCTCGATTCATTCATTTACATGCCCCATATTTGCCAATTTGGAAGAGTTTTCCAGGCCTGCGTCTCCGCTCTGAGAACAGAGGGAAGATGAAGTTGGAGAGGAGTTTTGGTTTGCTATGTTTTCCTACTGTGTTCCAGTGGAGAAAGAAAGTCATCCAGGTTTGAAACAACAAGAGGGTTATGTGAATAATGACAGAAGTTGCATTTTTGGATGAACTAGGCCTTGTTTTTTTTTAAAGAAAGAGATGAGACTGTAGATAGAGGTGATGCTGCAATTAAAGACCTGTGAGAGTTTCTCTGAGAAAGATTCAGCTGAGGCCCATGGGACAATGAACGGAGATTTAATGAAGTCCCTCAAATTCCTCTTGCTTTTTTTTAGTTGACTTGCACTTCTGCTTTGAGCTGAAAGCAGTTAGTTAATAAGCCCTGTGTGATCAGATTGGTCTATTAGGGGAATAATTTGAAAAAGGACTGAGAGAAAGAGACAATTGAGTCCATCTACAGGCTATTTAGTGTCAAATTTGAGCTTCACATAATGGCCAGTGTAGGTCTTTAGCTTGATAATAATTTCTGATTACATTACTGATATCATATCTGCAGAATTACTGACTTTATGCAAAGAGAGACAAGAATAATGGTGAAGGATTAGCTAATCACACCAAATGTTAAATGCTAAAGATGTATACCTACAACAGTGTCAAAGCACATTTTTTAAAATGAAGTGTTGCAAATGACATAGCAGAGTCAAAACTGAATATTATAAATTTTTATATTTTGCATTAAAATATATATATTTGAGGCAAAGTTGAATGCAAAATATTAAAATATACACTACCATTTAAAAGTCAGTAAGATTTTACTAAGCAAGCCAGTATATTAGAATGATTTCTGAAGATCATGTGACACTGAAGACTGATGTAATGATGCTGAAAATTCAGCTTTGCATGACAGGAAAAAATTACATTTTAAAATATATTCAAATAGAAGACATTTATTTTGAACTGTAATAATTTTTTCATAAATTTTACTGTATTACTGATTTTAAAAAATGCAGTTAAAAACACTGAAACAGAACAAAGAGTCTGCGCCTAAATTTGAAACTTGGCTTACAGAGCTCAGTAATGTGTTACATATGGAAATAATTAGATACGAGATTGCGGATAAACCAAAGAGATTCGTACAGATTTGGAAGTCCTTCTCGGAATATTTTGAAGGTGACCTATGATAACTGAATTTAACCTTTTTCTTTATGTAGGGAGGTTAATTTAATAAAATAGCAGTGTGTAATAATTATATATTTCCATAATTGGGTATTTATTGGTATAGGAAGGGGTAATTTTGTATTTTTTTTAAATGACTCTGTATGTGTATATGTAGAGACGGCTGTATGTGCTCTTGTATAGATACACAAGTACGAACGATGTATGTTTATGGAGATGTATATGTATACTATATGTGGGTGTATGTATACATGCATGATTACATTGATTACTGTCATTAGGGGGTTTTTTTCTTCTTATTTTTCCTTTGATTTGCTGGCATGGGGGGGGGGTTGGGGGATTGTTCTCTAAAATGTGAAAAGCTTAAAATAAAATATTCCCAAAAAATTAATAAATTAAAGGAAAAAAGAATTTGGCTTTAAATAAATTCGGTATAATTTTAATTATGCTTTTGAATTTACTCAAATATATACATTAGATAGAAAGAAAAAAAAAACACTGAAACAAACTTACTGATCCCAAACTTTTATAGTTTATTGTTTTTATTTATGAAGTATTAGTGAAAGTCTGACAAAAAAAAAAAATATATATATATATATATATATGCAGT
>NW_015506286.1:210990-212014 GCF_001515645.1 Sinocyclocheilus grahami
TTTTTTTTGTTTTTTTGTTTGTGGGGGGGGGGGGGGGGGGGGGGGGTTGGGGGATTGTCCTCTAAAATGTGAAAAGCTTAAAATAAAATATTCCCAAAAAATTAATAAATTAAAGGAAAAAAGAATTTGGCTTTAAATAAATTCGGTATAATTTTAATTATGCTTTTGAATTTACTCAAATATATACATTAGATAGAAAGAAAAAAAAAACACTGAAACAAACTTACTGATCCCAAACTTTTATAGTTTATTGTTTTTATTTATGAAGTATTAGTGAAAGTATTAGTGATTATATATATGCAGTTTTCCTACCTTTTCTAGTGGGAAACAAGATCAAATTCTAAGTGGGAAGATATTGTGGATATTGTTTCTGTATATGGTCAATAAACTACCATGCAACGTGCCATTTGTGAGGAAATCTAATACATCGCCTTATAATAGTTTGTTCTGCTTTCTCACATCGTGGCAGAGCTGCTGAATAGATGATCGTGGTTCCCACAGTTGGCAAACAGCAGAGATTTGCTCCGCTCCGTTCAGTCGCGCGCAGGGAAGCGCCATTACCCGCGATAGACGCCCTCCCTGCGCGAGAAATGAGCAATTGACCCCGGCTGCTACTCTCAAACTGGCGCCTTACCAGAACCTGGGGGAACGTGTTGTCATAATTAGATACGAGATTGCGGATAAACCAAAGAGATTCGTACAGATTTGGAAGTCCTTCTCGGAATATTTTGAAGGTGACCTATGATAACTGAATTTAACCTTTTTCTTTATGTAGGGAGGTTAATTTAATAAAATAGCAGTGTGTAATAATTATATATTTCCATAATTGGGTATTTATTGGTATAGGAAGGGGTAATTTTGTATTTTTTTTAAATGACTCTGTATGTGTATATGTAGAGACGGCTGTATGTGCTCTTGTATAGATACACAAGTACGAACGATGTATGTTTATGGAGATGTATATGTATACTATATGTGGGTGTATGTATACATGCATGATTACATTGATTACTGTCATTAGGGG
>NW_015506286.1:212246-228967 GCF_001515645.1 Sinocyclocheilus grahami
ATGAAGTATTAGTGAAAGTCTGACAAAAAAAAAAAATATATATATATATATATATATGCAGTTTTCCTACCTTTTCTAGTGGGAAACAAGATCAAATTCTAAGTGGGAAGATATTGTGGATATTGTTTCTGTATATGGTCAATAACCTACCATGCAACGTGCCATTTGTGAGGAAATCTAATACATCGCCTTATAATAGTTTGTTTCGCTTTCTCACATCGTGGCAGAGCTGCTGAATAGATGATCGTGGTTCCCACAGTTGGCAAACAGCAGAGATTTGCTCCGCTCCGTTCAGTCGCGCGCAGGGAAGCGCCATTACCCGCGATAGACGCCCTCCCTGCGCGAGAAATGAGCAATTGGCCCCGGCTGCTACTCTCAAACTGGCGCCTTACCAGAACCTGGGGGAACGTGTTGTCATCTGAATGAGATAAGTTTATTTTCTTCCGTCCGGCATTTGTTCTGATATGCGGGGAGTCTGAAGGGAGAGAGGAGGAGCAGCGGGGAACCCGTCACCGACACACGCTGCGAAAAACAAGAAACGGCCGTGAAACGTTTGGCCATCACCCAAATCTCTGCCGCCACCTTCTGCGCGGGCTCCCAGCCTCGGAGAGGAACAGGAGGCGGCAATATTGTGGAACAAATTTCCGCTAATGTGAACCTGCTGGTGGGGACTCGAGGGAGGAAGGTGGCCTCACATGACTGTTCGCAAGCGCGCTTCAAATCCACTCCACCTTCAGAACAGAACACTGTTTAGAGTCCCAGCCTCGGAGGAGACAAGAGCAGTGTATTTATTGATTTATTTATTTACTGTATATTGCTGCTGCCACACAGATCTAAAATAAACATGCAATTTATTCCCAGCTGTTTACCTTCACAGACATATCCCACTGTTTTTGTAACTCATGTATGTTTTAAACTTTAAACTTGTGTGTGAATGAGAACTTAGTTTAGTACTCGCATGCTGTGAGAGCCACTTTCTGTGCGTGTGCTTCAGTTGTGTGCGCTCAGAAAACCGTATATCATAGATTTGAACTAATATGGTTTAAAACGCATGATTTCAGAGTGATAAACATGATAATCTGAACCAAAACAGATGTTTTTAATAGGTATGAGCTGTCAGCTCTATTCTGGAGGGGAGCAGCAGCTCATTTGCATTTAAAAAGACAGGCACGAAAAACAGGTGTTTCTGCTTCCACTCAAAATAGGCATTTTTAAAATGCTATAATAAATGATCTGTGGAGTATTTTGAGCTGAAACTTCACATACACATTCTGGGGACACCAGAGACATATATATTACATATTGTAAAAAGGTGCATAATATGTCTCCTTTAATAACTTAATGAAACATTAGCAAAACGTTCTTAGAACACATTTACACAATTAATATATTGTTATTTATAATTCATTGCCTTACCTTACCTTACATTACCTTAAATTATATTTATGTCTGCACTGTGTTTGTACTTTCTGTACTGGAAGCTCCTGAGACCAAAACAAATTCTTTGTGTGTGTGTGTGTGTGTGTGTGTAAACACACTTGGCAATAAAGCTCTTTCTGATTCTGTTTCTGATTTTTGTTAGCTGTGTTTACACAGCATCCTAAAAACACAATGGTTACGGCAAAAATAAAAATATCCAGTAAATGTTTACATAGAACTAATATTACAAAACTGTCTTAGGCATCTTTTGTGAATGAACGTAGTCTACATGCTAATAGAATACAAATAGAAAATTATATTTTGCTTTAAGACAACAGAATAATTTAATTTTTATTTATTTAGCATTATGGTATTATTTTGACAATCAATATATATATATGACCAGGACATGTTTTTCTGAAATACAACCTTTATTAAGAAGAGTTGTCAGGCAAAGACTCTTCTCTGTCTACAATAGCATAGCAGCGCTGGAGAGTCCAAACGCTCTCCTTTTAGCAGTAAAATCCTTATGAAACACTCCAGACCCACAGTAAAAAGCAGACCTGTTAGCAGTAAAAAAGTAGATGGACCCTCGTGTGCCATTGTTACACGAGCAGGAAGGCGCATTATCAATCTGAAGTGTGTGTGTGTGTGTGTTTTGGGGGGAATGGAATTGGCGAATGTCAATGATTTCCATAGCAACAGTGGGGTCCCCAGCTGTCATGTCTGGGCAGAGATATGTGTCATGAGCCTGGGGACCACTTAACCTAAACGGGAGTTTAACTCCGGGAGTCCAGGGTCTGTCTGCACAGATTTCTGCTTAAAATGCAAAGATGGGGACCCAAGGGGTCCCGCAGCACCAGGGCCCATGTCATCCAAGAAACACAGGCGATGTGCACTTGCTTTTTAGATATAATTAAGCCTCAACAGCAGGGAAGTGAATTGGAGAGGAAAGGGAAAACAAGGATTTAGAAGATCCACTAGAATATGAAGGAACAACATCAAGTAAAAAAATGGGATTTCTTCAAACTTGCAACTGTTTCTCATAGACCACAATGAGATGGACAGCAAGTTGAGACTTTTAATACCAAGATACCAATCAAATCTTATAAAACTGATGAATTATATGAGAAAAATCTGAGACAAAGTAGATCCATGAAAAAAATCATAAGCCTTATGAGTTTTTAAAGAGCAACTTCTGAGCTATAAAATTTGCTTCTACAAACAAAAAGAAAATGATAACACTAAAGGTTTGCTCATTCAATGCTCACGAGACTTCCATTTAAGCATTAACTTAATATTCGTTAATAATAATTTCCTAAAACACATGAAAAAACACCATAAAGCTATAAAATCAGGGAGTTCTGTCTCACACAACTTGTCAAGAACATGACCAGATCATATTTACCCACAAAAATAAATTAATTAATTAATTAAAATATATATTTCACTTTCAGAACACAGAATAAGTTTATCCCTTTTGGAACCTTTATTTTTCAGAGTGTACAAAATTACGTAAAGTTTGGTTGTTCGTATTACTTCAGAAGACTTATGGGAAATAAAACACTCAAGATGCATGGACTAATTTAGGATAGTGTTGTGCCATTTGGAGCTTTTCTGTGTAAGTCTCTGTCATAGTTGCTTTGACATTCTGCCTGAAATCTCATTGTGTTGCACTGAAGAAAGTAAATAAGATCAGAACAATATAAACAACAAAATTTTCTTTTTTGGGAGAATTATTCCATTAAAAAAAAAGAAAAAACTCATGAGATGATTTTTCCTTCAATAAAATTGCATCATATGGCATTTTTGCTGTGCATGTTTGGTTTTAAGATTCAATGTTGCCATTTCACATTCTAAATTGTCTCTTTGACTGGAGACCCCTGCTGTTGGTTTTCTTTTACCTGTCAATCAAACTATCAGAAATTGGCCACACCCACATTTCCCTTTTTTGTCTGAACCACAGGAGGCTTATTAAAGTGAACTGAAGACTACATCATACACTCAAATCACATTCAGCTCTACTGTTAACACAATTTACATCAATTGCATCTGATGTTATGTTGGTTTTTCTTTGATTTAATGGATAAATTTAGTGTCCACACACAAGCACACAGATTGAGGGCATGTCCTCAGCTGGTTCAGATTGTTGATTTCACATCAAAACCCAAAATCAACACTGCACTCTGACATTTCTAAGCAAATAACTAGATTTTTACATTGCGTGTATCTGTGTACAGATTTAAACAAGCAACTAACACGGAGGGATCAAAGCAACCGCTTCGTCCTGTAGCCGCTGGCAGATGGGTAAAATCACTCAGCCAAAGTAACAGCTGCCATTTCCTGTAAAGTACTGATTGCTTCAGTAGTTGAGTTTTCAGCAGTCTGCGATAATGAGAGCATCTCACCAGCTATATGATCATATATACTTGTCTGGAATTTACATTATAGGGCAATGTATAGAACATTTCAACAGCTCGGGACTTAATTAAAAAGGTAATATAATTTCAACAACTCCATCTAAACTAAACTAAACAAAGTAGTTTCTAAACTCTCCAACTAAAACAGGCCATGCTGTTGATTCAAGGGAATTCAGTAAATGCATGAAAAACGAGAAGGCAGGAATCTGTTGGTCAGATTACATGCAAGCACGGTGCTCTTTACTAATATGACTTTTTTTCCACAAGGCACACCAAAGAAAGAAATGCCTGCATATTTGAGAGATGCTAAAAGTGAACACCAATGAAATAAATATTTTCTAGCTTTTTGGTTCCAACTTCGACCCCAGTAGGGGCACCGTCTGAAACTGTAAGCAAGATGGACTTGTGAAGACCATGGTGGTGGTGGGGTTTGTATTTTAGAAATTTAGAAATAGTGTAAAACTTTTGTATTTTAGACATACAAAAATGTACATAAAATAAATTACCCTTATTATGTAAGGTGAAGTAAGGTAAAACTCCTGTTTTCATGGACAATGGTAAATTTCCGGGCCATTTCTCTGGAGTATTTTGCTAGACTAATGGAAAGAAAACATCCAAAACACACATTTAAGTGTTTATTTTATTACACTTTAGCTATTTCTGTCTATGCATTTCAATTGCAATACATATTTTTAAAGGCCATTTGGTTTTTCTTTCTCCACTTCAGCAGCACTTCCACCAAACGTAACAGTTTTATTCCTATCTATATTCTGAAATTTATTACAGAGAGGTTTGTTCATATATCATTCGACTTGGTTTATATAACATTTTACTCGTAAAAACATGGTGATTCGGTCTTTCTTTGGAACGACATGAGGGTGAGTAATTAATGACAGAATTTAAATTTTTTGGGTGAACTGTCCCTTTAAGTCTAACTCGTAAGTCTATGCTTAAGTCTATTAGCAATAGTATATGAAATCAATAAAACTGTCAGTGAAAAACAAAATGAAGAGACATCAATCTATTTGGAAAGAAATACTTCTAACATCCCGTTGTAAAAAAAAAAAAGAAAGAAAAAAAAAAGGACAACCTACTATCAAGCACACAACCATTCACAGGAGCCTGGAGTTAAAGAAACAGTTCCCACGAAAGGGAAAATATTACTTACCCGCATGACGTTCCAGCCATTTTTATTGTATTTTATTTCCTTATTAGATGGTAGGCATTATGTCTGAGCTTCAGGTTTCCATATAAGCAAAGTGGATGCTCCAAGAAAGTACCATAAAATTGGAACTTGTGGAACTTTAATTGTTACAGTGAATAATTATTTCAAATGAATATATTTTGTGATTTTCCTCAAAGCTTTGTATATGGCTTCAACTTGGAAGTATAATGCACTAAATGTAATGGCTTAAATCACTCTTTCTTTTAGGTGTATGAAAAACAGAAAAACAGCTTGGACATTCTGTCTAACATCTAATTTGTGTTCACCAGAAGAAATACAGGGCTGGATCAACAAGATGGTACGTAAATGACAGTATTGTTTTTGTTAAATAAAACTAAAACGTAAAAATTGTTTTCAGTAACTGAAATACAGCTGAAATAAGATAAAATAGGAAAATATTAAATGATAAATATCAAATTAGACACTTAGACTAGTAACTTTAAATGTTGCCTTAGCAACTAAATAATAAGTAAAATTATTTAAAAAGTTTCCGCCACTGAATAAAAAATAAAACTAGGTAATTGCGACTTTTTATCTCAAAATTGCGAGTTCATATCTTGCAATTCTGACGTTAGAACACGCAATTGTGAGTTATAGTCAAAAATCTTGCAATTCTGACTTTATAACTCACAATTCTGATAAATCAATTCTGAGTTTTTTTCTCGCAATTGGGAGTTCATATCTCGCAATTCTGACTTTCTTTTTTCTCGCAATTGTGAGTTGATATCTTGCAATTCTGACTTTTTTTCTCAGAATTGCGAGTTATAAAGTCAGAATTCTGACTTTATAACTCGCGATTTTGACTTTATAACTCACAATTGTGTTTATATCATGCAATTCTGACTTTATAACTCGCAATTGCGTGCGAGAAGTTTTGAAGAATTCTTTATAACTCAGAATTGCGAGATAAAAAGTCGCAATTTTTATTTAGTGGCGGAAACGGGCTTCCATAAAATTAAAGCTTTAGAGAAATATAAAAAACTAATATAATGACAAACTGTACACTACTAAAATTAAAATGAAAACTAAAAATATGAAATTAAAAGCTAATTCAAGATATGAATAAATACTATAATAGTTTATAAATACTACTAAACATATCACTGGTAAATGATGGCCTAACAGAAGCACATAGAGACCAAACTGCAAAGTAACACTTCCTTTACATTAACGGTTCACAATTCATTAATAATGATTGATTGATTGATTGATTGATTGATTGATTGATTGATTGATTGATTGATTGATTGATTGCGTACACAATCGCATGAAAATATCTACCAGGAACATGACAGGAGGGATGTTTAACAGAGTGTGAATAAAGCATTTCTCAGTGAAGCATCAACACTTGAGGACTTTTCATTTTCACTTTCATATTTTTAACCACCCTTTTCTTTGGTATGTTAATTTTATCAATAAAGATGAAATATTTTTATTATATTTAAGTGACTGATGACCAACTAAAAACACAGAATACATAATACGAATTGCAAACACTTACTGAAATTTGTGCCATATTTGTGTATTCCCACCAAAATGATGTCACTTCCTGGTTCATGATGTCACTGAGGAACTTTAACGGAATAGTACAACAACAAAAAAGAAAGAAATTGCCCCCAAAAAATCACAAATTAGAACAATATTCTCTAGAAAAATTATTCCTTTTTGCAAGTTTTCCACTTTTGTGTTTCAAAGAAGAATGAAAGTCGTCGTCATTTGAATTTGCACTCAAAAGCAAAGAAGTCCACAGAAAACGCCAAAATCTTTTCTTTTCAAAGATCTAACTGCAGGTCAGTGCTGATGTTAAAAAATAGTTTCTTTTGACCAGACAAATAATTATTTTAGATGTTACTGTATGAATATGATATTAAATCATGGCACTCTGTCTACACATAACCAAACATACCAATTTTGCATGCCTGGGGCCACATGTACCGCAATAACCATCATAAATAAGTCAAAACATGTAATAGGGAAATGCTAACACACACTTATACACACGAGGGGAAAGATTTAATTTGCATGGCAGATTAGGGGCCTTGTGGTGAGTCAGTGCCGCAGGCCGTCCTCTGAAGTAATAGGATCTAGTCTTCCAAAATCCGTTAAAACAATTGAGTAAAACCAAAAAAATCTCACAGCGTTTGACTGGTATCCCACTGCGTCTCTGGAGACACACACACACTGTAATGCCTAAGGCACACACACCACTAGACAAATGTGTGAAAGGAGGATGGAAAGACAGAGAAGAGGGGAAGACACAAGACTGATTAACTACAGACAAAGGTCACATTTCAATATTTTTGAACATTTGTCACATTTCTGATCCAGTTTGACAGGACAAAGTCAAAGTCATGCATATTCACGAGACTAGAGACTGTGTGTTGTAGTTGTTATTGCTTTATTTAAGATATTGCATGCTCAAAATACCATGTTCATCTTTAATCTACGTCGGATAAGTATACATTTCAGAAGTTAAAAAAATCATTGCATTGGTCTTGTGACTCTTCTTTATCATTTTTGCTCAATGTATTTTAATGAACTGGTGTTTGGTGGATGTTTTAACCCCTGGACTTATTGTTTTCTCATTTTAAACCTAACTAGCTTCTTTTTGTGAAACATCCCAGTTAACAGGGAACGT
This sequence comes from Sinocyclocheilus grahami, assembly GCF_001515645.1. Classification (NCBI taxonomy): domain Eukaryota; kingdom Metazoa; phylum Chordata; class Actinopteri; order Cypriniformes; family Cyprinidae; genus Sinocyclocheilus; species Sinocyclocheilus grahami. The sequence continues at coordinate 219,949 of NW_015506286.1, forward strand.
TCTCAGCAACGTTCTCTCAAAGTTATCAACAAACATTCTTCCAGTAGCGTTAATAGAATGTTTAAGTTATAAAATTATCTGGTCTTTAATAACATTCTCAAAACGTTAGCACAAGAATATTATTCATACATCATTCATCATTTTTCTGAAACAGTTTAGTTGGACATTTTTCTAACTTTAAACGTTTAAATGTTAACACTTGATAGTTTCAGATGTTAAATAAACAAAATGTCAACAAAATGTTAAATTGGAACATTACATTATTTCCTCTAACATTAACATAACCAAGAAAAAATAAATAAGTGTTACATTTTAAGTGTCAAAATACGTGTATGTAACAAATGCATGTAAGGAAATGTGGTTTTTAATATAACAATTAATTTACAGATACAAAAGGAACTACAAAATTAAATTCATGATGAAGGGAGAGAGGCAGTGTTGGTGAATGATCTATATCTGTGTCTGAAAAGATGATGGATGTCATGCATGAGAGAAACCAGTGAGTCAGGCGTTCTACAAGCAGTCACATTACTGTAAAGAAAGAGAAACGACTACTAGTCAAGAAAAAGGTTAAATGACTGGTAGCGCCACCAAATGGAATAATGAAAATAATGCGTTGCTTTTGTAGTAGTAGAGAAAGCTAAAAATGTTAGGAAAGGCCAGGCTAACAAAGCTTAAAAACAGAGACAGAGAGAGAAGTAGACGATCATAGAAAATCCTTCAATTATAAACTTTTTAAAACTGAATTTTAAAAGTTCATTCACTTGAATCTTGAATTTCTCCCACCCAACTTACTGTGTTCAATATCCCTGTTGAAAACAGTTGCTGCTGACCCCAATCTTTTCAAATATATATATGTGTGTGCGCCACCAAATGGAATAATGAAAATAATGACTTTTTCAAACAGGTTTCTCAAAGACAGCCCCCAAAACACCCCCCCCCCCATCGTCATTGGTCAGATAAACTGATGACCCTGCCCCAAACTCACATCATTGGTTGAGCCAAAGATTTCAAGAGGCTTATATTTGTATTTGCACATTAAAATAGAATAATAGAAGTTTAAAGACTTAAAAATTTACACAAAATGAGGTTAAATTAAATAAAATGTGTCTACAAATAAGTGGGAGAAAATATGTATTATTTAAATAAATTATATAAAAAATGTAACACCTGATCCACCTGCTATGACTTTCGAACGCCAGACATTCAGCAGTTCCCCACAGAGACATGAGTTACAAAGCCCTGAGTGTGTGTGTGTGTGTGTGTGTGTGTGTGTGTGCGTGCGTGCGTGCGTGCGTGCGTGTGTGTGTGTGTGTACCTGTTTCTGGGTGGTCTAAGATCTCAACTTCTTTGTGTCCTGTAGACTTCAGAGTCTCTAAAGCTGAATATGAGGGGTTCTCCATTACCTGTGAGACACATGAGCTACAGATATCTCCCTCCATCTCTCTTCCTTCTCATTTTCATCTCTCTCACTTTTTTTAAATTTAGTTTAGTTAATTTGTTTGCTGGAGCAATGCACATTAATGAACATGGCTGTAAAACACTGTTCAACCTGTACTCTGTTGAAATTAATTTTTTTATAAATAACATTTAAACTGCAAAATGTTCATTAGATTATAGCAGATATTTTTGTATGCTATAGATATTGTTGGATCTGTGACCAATTTCTTATGTTCCTCTCTTTGGATAAAATCACCCATTCAATGCATAAATGTAAATGTATACTGTAAAAATCTAAAATTGTGAAGATTATTGAAGTACTTAATACAAGAAAATACTATTTGAATCTATAATCTAAAATTTAATCTATAATTCAATGTGTTAGTCACCATGTCTTTGTAATTATTTGTGAAATTTACTAGCAATGCCTGAGTTAAAATTGTATCAAAGTAAACCCTACACTTGTTTTCAGTCGACATTAAATAATGTTGTACAGTATTTTTCTTTTTAAATGGAATGTTTATTCTTTTTTAACAGTAAATTCAATGTACAATGTAAACTTTTAAAATACTTAAAAACATATTGATAATGTAACTTGTGTATGACAATAATTAAAATAAATAAATACGCCTACATTCTAAATGTAACAGGAACACAAAGTTAGTAAATACATTTTATATTATATAAAAACGTTATATAATATTCAAATTAATAAATAGATAAAAGACACAAGAACCCATGTTTTTATTTATTTATTTATGCTAAGAGATATTATTATGTTTAATGTTATTAAATAGTATTTTATTAAATATTATTCATTATAAAATATTATTAAATATTACCATAAATTAAGCAGGGGACATGTGTTTTATTGGATGATCTGTACTCATCCTGGGGAAAGCATGTCCTCAACTGGCCACTGTGTGAACTGCATCCTCCTCATTTGTGGATCAAATTCATGTGTGCTTCTTGTTCTATTTGTGCACACAAAACAGATGAAAGTGATAAAGCGAAGTTTGTCGTGTTTCAGATCATGGTATGTTTTACAGAGGAACCCAAAGGCCTCAGCTGGAGCCTAATGGAGCCATATGGCAGCGTCCCTGGACAGATCAAATCAGCTGGTGTCGCTGTGTGTGTGTGTGTGTGTGTGTGTGTGTGTGTGTGTTGTGTGTTCAGACCCTCCTCTAGCCTGAGTCTTTCATATAAAGAATGAATGGGCCCTCTTTTCTGAAGGGCCGCTTCCTGAGAGCCGTTTAGTGTTTTTAATGACTCCACCGAGTGACACAAACAGGGTGAGTGTTAAATCTCCTCTCTCCTCCTTTGTGAGTAACTCTGTTTGCTTGACTCCTCTCAGCTTGTCGTTGGGATTTTCAGCAGGAAGTTTCTCTCCTAATCTGCTGACATGAGTGGATTCGCTTTGTGTGCTCAAGACAGCAAAATATTTAAAGCTGGAGTCACAAAACACATTAGTAACAAAACAAACCCTAAACTGACGAAAGTGAAGGACCACAGCGAGAGAGAGAGAGATGTGTGCATTTAAACAGGCTCATAGCTGGGATTCCTCACACAGCAAGATGTCGGGCCCCGTCTTCTGTTTTCACCAACACAGTGATCACTGTCAGCCTCATTTAAGAGCAAGGTAGATCTTTTATTGGACACCTGTCTGCCTGCAAACATATTTAAATGAGACAGAAGTTACAAAGGACTTACATTTGTAGTTTTAAACACATGCACCTGTGCAGCAAATCATGACATAAATGAACCTGTTCACAAATCAGTGGCATAAAAAGCTATATTTGCTTGCGTATAAACTATTTTTTTGCATATTAAAGTTGTAAAAAGGAAGTCTTGAGAACATGTGATGACAAAAATATTATGATTTGTTTATTGAACTGGTTTATTTAAACAAAGTGGGTAACACTTTACAATAAGGTCCCATTAGTTAACGTTAATGCATTAACTAACATCAGCTAACAATGAGCAACGCATTAGTATTTATCCATCTTTTTTAACGTTAGTTAAAACGCTGTAAAAAAAAATGAAAGAATACATTTCAAACATTATTGGAGGATATTTTACAAGAAAAAACAATTTCAGTCTTTTTACTTAAAAATTGCACATTTAATTCAATGTTACTTGCCTTTTCTTTGTATTTATTTACGCAATTTACTAGCAATTTCTGAGTGAAAATTGTTTCACAGTCTACATTAAAATAGATAAACTTTGCATATATATATATGTGTGTGTGTGTGTGTGTGTGTGTGTGTGTGTGTGTGTGTGTGTGTGACCCTGGTCCACAAAAGCAGTGTTAAGTTGCTGGGGTATATTTGTAGCAATAGCCAAAAATACATTGTATGGGTCAAAATTATAGATTTTTCATTTATGCCAAAAATCATTAGGATATTAAGTAAAGATCATGTTCCATGAAGATAGTTTGTAAATTTCCTACCGTAAATATATCAAAACTTAATTTTTGATTAGTAATTCATTTGGACAACTTTAAAGGTGATTTTCTCAATATATATATATATATTTTGCACCCTCAGATTCCAGATTTTCAAATAGTTGTATCTCGACCAAATATTGTCCGATCCTAATAAACCATACATCAAAGCTTATTTATTCAGCTTTCAGATGAAGTATACATCTCAATTTAGAAAATTTGACACTTAAGACTGGTTTTGTGGTCCAGGGTCATATATATATATATATATTTTCTTGTTATTTAAGGTTCACTGAATTTTACTTGTATGTCCTCAGTTGATGATGTTATTTCTGGAATTATATTTCCGAATTTATTTATGGTTAGAAAACGTGGTTTTGGAGAAGCCACTGTGTGAACTGCATCCTCCTCATTTGTGGATCAAATTCATGTGTGCTTCTTGTTCTATTTGTGCACACAAAACAGATGAAAGTGATAAAGCGAAGTTTGTCGTGTTTCAGATCATGGTATGTTTTACAGAGGAACCCAAAGGCCTCAGCTGGAGCCTAATGGAGCCATATGGCAGCGTCCCTGGACAGATCAAATCAGCTGGTGTCGCTGTGTGTGTGTGTGTGTGTGTGTGTGTGTGTGTGTGTGTTGTGTGTTCAGACCCTCCTCTAGCCTGAGTCTTTCATATAAAGGATGAAGGGGCCCTCTTTTCTGAAGGGCCGCTTCCTGAGAGCCGTTTAGTGTTTTTAATGACTCCACCGAGTGACACAAACAGGGTGAGTGTTAAATCTCCTCTCTCCTCCTTTGTGAGTAACTCTGTTTGCTTGACTCCTCTCAGCTTGTCGTTGGGATTTTCAGCAGGAAGTTTCTCTCCTAATCTGCTGACATGAGTGGATTCGCTTTGTGTGCTCAAGACAGCAAAATATTTAAAGCTGGAGTCACAAAACACATTAGTAACAAAACAAACCCTAAACTGACGAAAGTGAAGGACCACAGCGAGAGAGAGAGAGATGTGTGCATTTAAACAGGCTCATAGCTGGGATTCCTCACACAGCAAGATGTCGGGCCCCGTCTTCTGTTTTCACCAACACAGTGATCACTGTCAGCCTCATTTAAGAGCAAGGTAGATCTTTTATTGGACACCTGTCTGCCTGCAAACACATTTAAATGAGACAGAAGTTACAAAGGACTTACATTTGTAGTTTTAAACACATGCACCTGTGCAGCAAATCATGACATAAATGAACCTGTTCACAAATCAGTGGCATAAAAAGCTATATTTGCTTGCGTATAAACTATTTTTTTGCATATTAAAGTTGTAAAAAGGAAGTCTTGAGAACATGTGATGACAAAAATATTATGATTTGTTTATTGAACTGGTTTATTTAAACAAAGTGGGTAACACTTTACAATAAGGTCCCATTAGTTAACGTTAATGCATTAACTAACATCAGCTAACAATGAGCAACGCATTAGTATTTATCCATCTTTTTTAACGTTAGTTAAAACGCTGTAAAAAAAAATGTGAAAGAATACTTTTCAAACATTATTGGAGTATATTTTACAAGAAAAAACAATTTCAGTCTTTTTACTTAAAAATTGCACATTTAATTCAATGTTACTTGCCTTTTCTTTGTATTTATTTACGCAATTTACTAGCAATTTCTGAGTGAAAATTGTTTCACAGTCTACATTAAAATAGATAAACTTTGCATATATATATGTGTGTGTGTGTGTGTGGCCCTGGTCCACAAAAGCAGTGTTAAGTTGCTGGGGTATATTTGTAGCAATAGCCAAAAATACATTGTATGGGTCAAAATTATAGATTTTTCATTTATGCCAAAAATCATTAGGATATTAAGTAAAGATCATCTTCCATGAAGATAGTTTGTAAATTTCCTACCGTAAATATATCAAAACTTCATTTTTGATTAGTAATTCATTTGGACAACTTTAAAGGTGATTTTCTCAATATATATATATATATTTTGCACCCTCAGATTCCAGATTTTCAAATAGTTGTATCTCGACCAAATATTGTCCGATCCTAATAAACCATACATCAAAGCTTATTTATTCAGCTTTCAGATGAAGTATACATCTCAATTTAGAAAATTTGACACTTAAGACTGGTTTTGTGGTCCAGGGTCATATATATATATATATATTTTCTTGTTATTTAAGGTTCACTGAATTTTACTTGTATGTCCTCAGTTGATGATGTTATTTCTGGAATTATATTTCTGAATTTATTTATGGTTAGAAAACGTGGTTTTGGAGAAGCTACTTTTTATGTATGTATGTATGTATTCATTTATTTATTTAGAAGTCATTTATTGTCGTATGTGCAAGTACTATGTATGAAGTACAATGAAAATCAAATTTGATTGCTTTCACCACAGTCGATAGACAAGACAGAATACAAAAGACAGTATTGCTATAATATAAAATATACATATATGCAGAGAAAAAACACTTATTTTATGTTTTTCTTTTCTTTTCTTTTTAAAGCAGTGTTTATCTGGCACAAATACAATATGACTCCCAAATACAACAGAACTTAACTTGAAAAGATAAATTTACACTATATAAAATTAATAAAAACAATATGTAAAAAAAATAATAATAATTTAAGTTAAAAACACAATGATGAACTGCAGTTATAAATGCCTCTGTATTTCAGGTAAAAATAAATGAATAATTGAATAAAAATAATTAAACGACACAAAAATAAATTGCTAACCTTTGTGTGATGATGCATATATTAGTATAAAGTCCAGCAAAAAATATAGACAAAAATGACTTTACCTTATAAAGCATAAATATGATGATATAGTTGTTGTTTTAAATGTTGTGGCTGATGTTTCTGTGGTGTTCAGTCATGATCTGAGTTATGAAGTTTGAGGTCGACTGAGGTGTCCGTGTGGAAAGTCACATGACCGTGTCCGTGTTGAGCTGAACACGCCAGGCTTCATTAACCTGCAGAACTGATGAAGAGCAGAACAGAATCACGACTCCTTCCAGTCAATCAGTTTGCTAATATTAGTTAACATGAACTAACAAAAATGCTTCTAAAGCATTTATTAATAATGTTAAAGTTAACATTTGCTAACAAATGATTAAAATTAAAGCTATATGTTATTTTTTATTTTTTATTTTTTAATGAACCTGAGCTCACATGAACTTACAATGAACAGCTGATTTTGTAAATAAAGAAATTTGGTGTAGGATATACTTTGCGTTGATATACTTTGATTTGTGTCACATTGTACATTGAAATTACTGTTAAAACCAATAAACATTATATATATATATATATATATATATATACATATACATATATCTTACAGTATCACTGTATTGCTGTGAGAACATGCAAACACATCGTGAATGTTTGACTCAAACACACACACACACTGATGAGGACAGATGCTTTGGCAGTTGTTGACAGAATTCAGTCGTGTCTGTGTGATTACTGGACTATCACGCTGTACACGCATCACTGTGTATGAATTAATGAGAGAAACTGCCGCCACAGTGACGGGGTGTGTGTGTGTGTAACACTGCACGCCAGTCTTATATGTGCTCAATTTACACATATACAAACGTATTTATATTGAACCACACAGCTCAGATTAGTGCGGCATCTTTACATCACTGAGATTGTGTGAGCGTGTTTGTTTCAGATGAGGTGAACTGGGCAGATTGTGAAGGCAGTGAGTGTAGCATGTAGGTGTGTTGGTTAAGCTGCTGGCCCTAATTAAACCAGCATTAATCTGTCATTAACCCAAAGATCAGAGTCATTAGCCATTGTGTGCTGGACCTTTATAGTTCACATGCACACAATAGCACTTTAGCATCATAAATATTTTTTTTATTAATATTTTGCATTAGTTTTTATATATTTTTGTATAAAATATAATTGATGTAGTTTTTTTTTTTTTATTTATTAAAGTTTTGCTAAAGTTGTAGTTAATGTTTTGTCTATTTTTGTCTGGTTTTATAGTTTTTTTTTTCAGGTTTCGTTTCAGAACATCAAGTTGCACTAAATGAAAGTGAGAAATGTAGCTTTGGCAACTAGCTGAAATAAAATTATATTTTGTTCTATCTTTGTTAAAGGGTTTTTTTTTCAAAATAAATGCTATAACATATCAATTATTATAATGTTATTATACATTTTATAGCATATAAATATGCTTAATAAAAAGTGCTATAATTATACATACACATAATAACCCTGAATAGTCCTATATATTAGCATATTATATTGCCCAACATCAAGACCTATAAAGTCCCAAAGTTTTCAATAGGCTCTTTAATTTTCTCACTGTGACAATTTATGCCTTATCATGTGACAATATTCCTTGTTATGAATATGTGTTGAATAAACTGTAGTTTATTTTTTCTTGACAATAATGGTGGAACCATTCAATAGTTTTTGTAGACAAAGCTTTGAGGCATGTGTCTACACAGAAGCCTGAACAGAGATTACTTTACTTGTACTTTACTGGAGTACAAAGTACGACAAGTCTCCTATATTCCTTTATTTTAAAAAAGAAAGAAAGCATGAGAAATCACAGTGGAGCCTGCTGCTGACCTTTGACCTTTGCTTGTTGGAGGACACAAGTTCACATCAGAGCAGAGTGAGACTAAAAAGTTAAAGCTGAGTGAACATGTGGTCAGATTAGCAAAAAACGTATCTGTTTCTTGTTAGAAAAATCTGAGACACTGGACAGTGAAGCAAATCTCTATTTGACCTTCATTTAATCTCATTACTGTGCAGGTCAAACAATATTCAATAGAGATATAATCAGTTGTGACTTTTCCTGTGGGTGTTTTTATTCTCATATTTCCTCATCTTTTCATTGACTGATTTATTTATCAATAACAGTTCCCGTTCTCTTAAACACATTGAACGTGATTTTTCAGAGGCTGTGCTAGAATCATGTGCTCTGACTGCTGTCATTGATTTACACGATGAAAACACTCCTGTTTTAAGCGTGTCTGATGCCTGAGGACTCTTGTTCACACACTTTTAAATGTCAAAATGTTTTGTGCTACTGAACTGCTCTCAAGTGCCATTTACCCAGCAGCCCTGAAAGAGAGAGAGAGAGAGCGAGAGAGAGAGAGAGAGAGAGAGAGAGAGAG
>NW_015506286.1:229807-238964 GCF_001515645.1 Sinocyclocheilus grahami
GTCAAAATTATAGATTTTTCATTTATGCCAAAAATCATTAGGATATTAAGTAAAGATCATGTTCCATGAAGATAGTTTGTAAATTTCCTACCGTAAATATATCAAAACTTAATTTTTGATTAGTAATTCATTTGGACAACTTTAAAGGTGATTTTCTCAATATATATATATATATTTTGCACCCTCAGATTCCAGATTTTCAAATAGTTGTATCTCGACCAAATATTGTCCGATCCTAATAAACCATACATCAAAGCTTATTTATTCAGCTTTCAGATGAAGTATACATCTCAATTTAGAAAATTTGACACTTAAGACTGGTTTTGTGGTCCAGGGTCATATATATATATATATATTTTCTTGTTATTTAAGGTTCACTGAATTTTACTTGTATGTCCTCAGTTGATGATGTTATTTCTGGAATTATATTTCTGAATTTATTTATGGTTAGAAAACGTGGTTTTGGAGAAGCTACTTTTTATGTATGTATGTATGTATTCATTTATTTATTTAGAAGTCATTTATTGTCGTATGTGCAAGTACTATGTATGAAGTACAATGAAAATCAAATTTGATTGCTTTCACCACAGTCGATAGACAAGACAGAATACAAAAGACAGTATTGCTATAATATAAAATATACATATATGCAGAGAAAAAACACTTATTTTATGTTTTTCTTTTCTTTTCTTTTTAAAGCAGTGTTTATCTGGCACAAATACAATATGACTCCCAAATACAACAGAACTTAACTTGAAAAGATAAATTTACACTATATAAAATTAATAAAAACAATATGTAAAAAAAATAATAATAATTTAAGTTAAAAACACAATGATGAACTGCAGTTATAAATGCCTCTGTATTTCAGGTAAAAATAAATGAATAATTGAATAAAAATAATTAAACGACACAAAAATAAATTGCTAACCTTTGTGTGATGATGCATATATTAGTATAAAGTCCAGCAAAAAATATAGACAAAAATGACTTTACCTTATAAAGCATAAATATGATGATATAGTTGTTGTTTTAAATGTTGTGGCTGATGTTTCTGTGGTGTTCAGTCATGATCTGAGTTATGAAGTTTGAGGTCGACTGAGGTGTTCCTGTGGAAAGTCACATGACCGTGTCCGTGTTGAGCTGAACACGCCAGGCTTCATTAACCTGCAGAACTGATGAAGAGCAGAACAGAATCACGACTCCTTCCAGTCAATCAGTTTGCTAATATTAGTTAACATGAACCAACAAAAATACTTCTAAAGCATTTATTAATAATGTTAAAGTTAACATTTACTAACAAATGATTAAAATTAAAGCTACATGTTATTTATTTTTTTTTTTTTTTAATGAACCTGAGCTCACATGAACTTACAATGAACAGCTGATTTTGTAAATAAAGAAATTTGGTGTAGGATATACTTTGCGTTGATATACTTTGATTTGTGTCACATTGTACATTGAAATTACTGTTAAAACCAATAAACATTATATATATATATATATATATATATATACATATACATATATCTTACAGTATCACTGTATTGCTGTGAGAACATGCAAACACATCGTGAATGTTTGACTCAAACACACACACACACTGATGAGGACAGATGCTTTGGCAGTTGTTGACAGAATTCAGTCACTTTAAAGGTGATTTTCTCAATATATATATATATATTTTGCACCCTCAGATTCCAGATTTTCAAATAGTTGTATCTCGACCAAATATTGTCCGATCCTAATAAACCATACATCAAAGCTTATTTATTCAGCTTTCAGATGAAGTATACATCTCAATTTAGAAAATTTGACACTTAAGACTGGTTTTGTGGTCCAGGGTCATATATATATATATATATTTTCTTGTTATTTAAGGTTCACTGAATTTTACTTGTATGTCCTCAGTTGATGATGTTATTTCTGGAATTATATTTCTGAATTTATTTATGGTTAGAAAACGTGGTTTTGGAGAAGCTACTTTTTATGTATGTATGTATGTATTCATTTATTTATTTAGAAGTCATTTATTGTCGTATGTGCAAGTACTATGTATGAAGTACAATGAAAATCAAATTTGATTGCTTTCACCACAGTCGATAGACAAGACAGAATACAAAAGACAGTATTGCTATAATATAAAATATACATATATGCAGAGAAAAAACACTTATTTTATGTTTTTCTTTTCTTTTCTTTTTAAAGCAGTGTTTATCTGGCACAAATACAATATGACTCCCAAATACAACAGAACTTAACTTGAAAAGATACATTTACACTATATAAAATTAATAAAAACAATATGTAAAAAAAATAATAATAATTTAAGTTAAAAACACAATGATGAACTGCAGTTATAAATGCCTCTGTATTTCAGGTAAAAATAAATGAATAATTGAATAAAAATAATTAAACGACACAAAAATAAATTGCTAACCTTTGTGTGATGATGCATATATTAGTATAAAGTCCAGCAAAAAATATAGACAAAAATGACTTTACCTTATAAAGCATAAATATGATGATATAGTTGTTGTTTTAAATGTTGTGGCTGATGTTTCTGTGGTGTTCAGTCATGATCTGAGTTATGAAGTTTGAGGTCGACTGAGGTGTTCCTGTGGAAAGTCACATGACCGTGTCCGTGTTGAGCTGAACACGCCAGGCTTCATTAACCTGCAGAACTGATGAAGAGCAGAACAGAATCACGACTCCTTCCAGTCAATCAGTTTGCTAATATTAGTTAACATGAACTAACAAAAATGCTTCTAAAGCATTTATTAATAATGTTAAAGTTAACATTTGCTAACAAATGATTAAAATTAAAGCTATATGTTATTTTTTATTTTTTATTTTTTAATGAACCTGAGCTCACATGAACTTACAATGAACAGCTGATTTTGTAAATAAAGAAATTTGGTGTAGGATATACTTTGCGTTGATATACTTTGATTTGTGTCACATTGTACATTGAAATTACTGTTAAAACCAATAAACATTATATATATATATATATATATATATATACATATACATATATCTTACAGTATCACTGTATTGCTGTGAGAACATGCAAACACATCGTGAATGTTTGACTCAAACACACACACACACTGATGAGGACAGATGCTTTGGCAGTTGTTGACAGAATTCAGTCGTGTCTGTGTGATTACTGGACTATCACGCTGTACACGCATCACTGTGTATGAATTAATGAGAGAAACTGCCGCCACAGTGACGGGGTGTGTGTGTGTGTAACACTGCACGCCAGTCTTATATGTGCTCAATTTACACATATACAAACGTATTTATATTGAACCACACAGCTCAGATTAGTGCGGCATCTTTACATCACTGAGATTGTGTGAGCGTGTTTGTTTCAGATGAGGTGAACTGGGCAGATTGTGAAGGCAGTGAGTGTAGCATGTAGGTGTGTTGGTTAAGCTGCTGGCCCTAATTAAACCAGCATTAATCTGTCATTAACCCAAAGATCAGAGTCATTAGCCATTGTGTGCTGGACCTTTATAGTTCACATGCACACAATAGCACTTTAGCATCATAAATATTGTTTTTATTAATATTTTGCATTAGTTTTTATATATTTTTGTATAAAATATAATTGATGTAGTTTTTTTTTTTTTTTTTTTAAAGTTTTGCTAAAGTTGTAGTTAATGTTTTGTCTATTTTTGTCTGGTTTTATAGTTTTTTTTTTCAGGTTTCGTTTCAGAACATCAAGTTGCACTAAATGAAAGTGAGAAATGTAGCTTTGGCAACTAGCTGAAATAAAATTATATTTTGTTCTATCTTTGTTAAAGGGTTTTTTTTTCAAAATAAATGCTATAACATATCAATTATTATAATGTTATTATACATTTTATAGCATATAAATATGCTTAATAAAAAGTGCTATAATTATACATACACATAATAACCCTGAATAGTCCTATATATTAGCATATTATATTGCCCAACATCAAGACCTATAAAGTCCCAAAGTTTTCAATAGGCTCTTTAATTTTCTCACTGTGACAATTTATGCCTTATCATGTGACAATATTCCTTGTTATGAATATGTGTTGAATAAACTGTAGTTTATTTTTTCTTGACAATAATGGTGGAACCATTCAATAGTTTTTTGTAGACAAAGCTTTGAGGCATGTGTCTACACAGAAGCCTGAACAGAGATTACTTTACTTGTACTTTACTGGAGTACAAAGTACGACAAGTCTCCTATATTCCTTTATTTTAAAAAAGAAAGAAAGCATGAGAAATCACAGTGGAGCCTGCTGCTGACCTTTGACCTTTGCTTGTTGGAGGACACAAGTTCACATCAGAGCAGAGTGAGACTAAAAAGTTCAAGCTGAGTGAACATGTGGTCAGATTAGCAAAAAACGTATCTGTTTCTTGTTAGAAAAATCTGAGACACTGGACAGTGAAGCAAATCTCTATTTGACCTTCATTTAATCTCATTACTGTGCAGGTCAAACAATATTCAATAGAGATATAATCAGTTGTGACTTTTCCTGTGGGTGTTTTTATTCTCATATTTCCTCATCTTTTCATTGACTGATTTATTTATCAATAACAGTTCCCGTTCTCTTAAACACATTGAACGTGATTTTTCAGAGGCTGTGCTAGAATCATGTGCTCTGACTGCTGTCATTGATTTACACGATGAAAACACTCCTGTTTTAAGCGTGTCTGATGCCTGAGGACTCTTGTTCACACACTTTTAAATGTCAAAATGTTTTGTGCTACTGAACTGCTCTCAAGTGCCATTTACCCAGCAGCCCTGAAAGAGAGAGAGAGAGAGCGAGAGAGAGAGAGAGAGAGAGAGAGAGAGAGCAGAGTCATTAGCCATTGTGTGCTGGACCTTTATAGTTCACATGCACACAATAGCACTTTAGCATCATAAATATTGTTTTTATTAATATTTTGCATTAGTTTTTATATATTTTTGTATAAAATATAATTGATGTAGTTTTTTTTTTTTTATTTATTAAAGTTTTGCTAAAGTTGTAGTTAATGTTTTGTCTATTTTTGTCTGGTTTTATAGTTTGTTTTTTTCAGGTTTCGTTTCAGAACATCAAGTTGCACTAAATGAAAGTGAGAAATGTAGCTTTGGCAACTAGCTGAAATAAAATTATATTTTGTTCTATCTTTGTTAAAGGGTTTTTTTTTCAAAATAAATGCTATAACATATCAATTATTATAATGTTATTATACATTTTATAGCATATAAATATGCTTAATAAAAAGTGCTATAATTATACATACACATAATAACCCTGAATAGTCCTATATATTAGCATATTATATTGCCCAACATCAAGACCTATAAAGTCCCAAAGTTTTCAATAGGCTCTTTAATTTTCTCACTGTGACAATTTATGCCTTATCATGTGACAATATTCCTTGTTATGAATATGTGTTGAATAAACTGTAGTTTATTTTTTCTTGACAATAATGGTGGAACCATTCAATAGTTTTTGTAGACAAAGCTTTGAGGCATGTGTCTACACAGAAGCCTGAACAGAGATTACTTTACTTGTACTTTACTGGAGTACAAAGTACGACAAGTCTCCTATATTCCTTTATTTTAAAAAAGAAAGAAAGCATGAGAAATCACAGTGGAGCCTGCTGCTGACCTTTGACCTTTGCTTGTTGGAGGACACAAGTTCACATCAGAGCAGAGTGAGACTAAAAAGTTAAAGCTGAGTGAACATGTGGTCAGATTAGCAAAAAACGTATCTGTTTCTTGTTAGAAAAATCTGAGACACTGGACAGTGAAGCAAATCTCTATTTGACCTTCATTTAATCTCATTACTGTGCAGGGCAAACAATATTCAATAGAGATATAATCAGTTGTGACTTTTCCTGTGGGTGTTTTTATTCTCATATTTCCTCATCTTTTCATTATATAGGAATAGTTTATTAATTTTTGCAATATAAACTGCAGATTAAAAAAATACTTTTATTTGTTTGTTTGCATGTTGGTTGGTTGGTAAAATTATTATTTATTTTTTTATTGTTTTTGTTAATTTTCTTAGTCTGATTTAATTATTAGAAAAATAATCAACTAGCCTGCCTTCGAGAAAATAATTAAAACAGAAAGATTAATTAGTTCAACAGAAATAATTTCATTCATAAATAAGTATGCATTGTCATTACTGTGTGTTGTTGTTTTTTTTGGTCAAGTTACCCTGATTGCATTAATATTTAATTAAAGTATAAACTCTTGTAGGATTTATGTCAGATGTGATTTTGCAAAATAAGATATTGATTTCAATTAAACACAAAGGGCTGAAATGCATCTTGCATTCTGATTATGCAAGATGCTACTGAAATACTACTGAAAGGGATGAATCTCACAAAACCTGTCAAAAACATATACATGCTATATTTCATGCCACAATCACAAGAAAGAAAGAAAATATTTGTAAAAATCTTTAAGAAAATTAAACCTATTATTTTCATGAAAATTAATCATTTCAATACTCTCAATTCTCATTAACATAATAATAATAATAATAATATCACTGTGCTTAAACATTCTCATTAATGTAATAAAAAGATGTATTATTTAAATGTATAAATGCATGTATATTATGGTAGTATTTGTTGCACATCTTTCATTTTATGTTGATTTCAATAAAAAAAAACATTGTAAAACTTTAGGTAAATAAAATAATATAATAAAATAAATTAAATCAAAACCATTCAGTTCCATAACAATAACAAAAAAAAGTTTATGGTCATGAAAATAATATTGCAAATAATAATAATAATAACAATTTTTGTAATTTTGGTGTGAAATATAACCTGGCCATGTTTTTGAGACTCACCCAAAGAAGTTTTAGTAAAAGGTGGTTTAGGAAAGTTTCTTTTGTGTGTTTTAAAGCCTGTTAAAGTCTGTAAACTGACCCCAGACCTGCATGAATCTCTGCTTAAATAGACCTGCACTGAACACATCATTAGACACTTCAGACAGACAACGAATGCCACTTTAATTAGACAGAGTTTGTGTTCCAGCGTCAAACACTCGCTCAAAACCTCTTTATATGAGAAAGACAAAGAGACAGAGAAAGAGAGAGAAGGTCACACTAGGGAAAGCGGACTGCAGTGAGCGCTGTAGATTAAACAAATCACTGATTTAATGAGTAGGACCCTTGCTTGAGTTCCTCTTCATCTTCAGAGCCACTAAGCACAGGATTGTGTCCAAAAAGAGAAAAGAAAATACATTTTGAGGTGAAAACTAAACATTTAAAAGCCCATGTGCTCATTCATGCATACTGTAGAATCCTAGATTATTTCTTGCTTGGTTAATCCATATCCGGTGGCCTCGTACACAAAGGCGGACTAATGTTGTCATTAGTTCTGCTTCTCTGGTGGCCAAAAGCTGAATCTGAGCGGCGTCTGCTCCTCCCCCCGGACCGCAGCGGGTCTGAGCGAGTGCTGTCTGAAGATAAAAACACATCATATGAGCTGAAGACGCTTATAGAGGCAGTTAATTAGAAATATGAAAATGGAACAAGCACCTGTGACATTGATCAGTGTGACGGGAGATTTGCTCCTGCACAGTCCTGTGAGCTGCTCAGATTGGATTGGAAACGCTCAACACAACCAGAAGCAAAGCTGGGATTCTGTTTGAAGAACTCTTTGACATGTTGGATTGAAAACAGGCAGATCTGTGTGTTTTTAATGGGAAAAAAAGCTATAAAACAAATGATGAAAGTAGTTAAACACATCTAAAGCTGGAAAAGCGAGTGCAGAACATATTTTTGTGTAGTTAATTGTCATTTAATGTTTACGCTGTCTATCTATGTACTCTGATCTGATACTTTTTAGGGAATCAGAAACCTTCAGCACAATCAGCATAATCCAATTCACAAACAAATAACTCTTATGAACTGATTCTTTAAAGAATTAAATATCAAAATACTCACAAACACAGTTACCAGATTAAGTCCATCCATCTATATATTTCTCCATCCCTCCATCCATCCATATATCCACCTATATATATATCCATCTATCTATTCATCCATCCATGCATTCATTCATCTATCCATATATCCATCCATCCCTTAATTCATTTATTAATTTATTCATTCATTCATCCATCTATCCATATAGCCATACATTTATCCTTCCGTCCGTCCATCCCTTAATTTATTCATTCATTCATTCATTCATCCATCCATCCCTTAATTCATTCATTAATTTATTCATTCATTCACGCAACCATCCATCCATATATCCATCCATTCATCCTTCCATCCCTTAATTCATTCATTCATTTATTCATTCATCCATCCATCCCTTAATTCATTCATTAATTTATTCATTCATTCACACACCCATCCATCCATATATCCATCCATTCATCCATCAATCCCTTAATTCATTCATTCATTTATTCATTCATCCATCCATCCATCCATACATCCATCCATCCATCCGTCCAGCCCTTAATTCATCCATTCATTCATTCATTCATTCATCCATCCATCCATATATCCTTATATCCTTATATCCATCCATCCCTTAATTAATTAAATAATTCATTCATTCATTCATCCATATATCCATCCATTCATCCATCCATACATCCCTTAATTAATAATTCATTCATTCATTCATTCATCCATCCATCCATTAATTCATTCATTTATTCATTCATTCATTCATTCATTCATTCATTCATTCATCCATCCCTTAATTCATTCATTCATTAATTCATTAATTCATTCATCCATCCATCCCTTAATTCATTCATTCATTCATTTATTCATCCATCCCTTAATTAATAATTCATTCATTCATTCATTCATTCATCCATCCATACATCCATCCATCCGTCCATCCATCCATCCATCCATCCATCCATCCGTCCAGCCCTTAATTCATCCATCCATTCATTCATTCATTCATTCATCCATCCATATATCCTTATATCCATCCATCCATCCCTTAATTAATTAAATAATTCATTCATTCATTCATCCATATATCCATCCATTCATCCATCCATACATCCCTTAATTAATAATTCATTCATTCATTCATTCATTCATCCATCCATCCATCCATCCATCCATCCATCCATCAATTAATTAATTAATTAATTAATTCATTCATTCATTCATCCATCCAT
>NW_015506286.1:239102-260692 GCF_001515645.1 Sinocyclocheilus grahami
TTTATTCATCCATCCATCCATCCATCCCTTAATTCATTCATTCATTTATTCATTCATCCATCCATCCATCCATCCATCCCTTAATTCATTCATTCATTAATTTATTCAGTCATTCATCCATTCATCCATCCATCCCTTAATTAATTCATTCATTTATTCATTTATTCATTCATCCATCCATCCATCCATCCCTTAATTAATTAATTCATTAATTTATTCAGTCATTCATCCACCCATCCATCCCTTAATTCATTCATTCATTCATTTATTCATCCATCCATCCATCCATCCCTTAATTAATTCATTAATTTATTCATTCATCCATCCATCCATCCATCCATCCCTTAATTCATTCATTCATTCATTTATTCAGTCATTCATCCATTCATCCATCCATCCCTTAATTAATTCATTCATTTATTCATTTATTCATTTATTCATTCATCCATCCATCCATCCATCCCTTAATTAATTAATTTATTTATTTATTCAGTCATTCATCCACCCATCCATCCCTTAATTCATTTATTCATCCATCCTTCCATATATCCATCCATTCATCTATCCATCCATACATCCATCCGTCCATCCATCCATCCCTTAATTCATCCATTCATCCATCCATCCATACATCCATCCATCCAGCTATCCATCTGTATATCCATCCGTTCGTCTATCTATCCATCCAGATGGGGTCTTTCTCATTTCAGACACTAATGCTGTATGCAGATGGAGATTTGAACTGACAGAAGACAAATGACCACATGACCTGGACATGGCAGAGAGAGAGAGAGACAGAGAGAGAGAGAGAGAGAGAGAGAGGGATGGTGAGGGAAGATACTCTAGACTCCCTAAAATAATTTATTTTATTTAATAACTTTAATAACTTGCTAAAAAAATTATAAACTATGGAGTAGATTGTGGAAAACAGGTCTTTCAGCAAAATTTTGATCTTGTTTATCATTTAGAGGGCTTAGAAATGTGTCTATCAAATATGTGACCCTGGAGCACAAAAGCAGTGTTAAGTCGCTGGGGTATATTTGTAGCAATAGCCAAAAATACATTGTATGGGTCAAAATTATTGATTTTTCTTTTATGCCAAAAATCATTAGGATATTAAGTAAAGATCATGTTCCATGAAGACATTTTGTAAAGTTCCTACTGTAAATATATCAAAACGTAATTTTTTATTAGTAATATGCATTGCTAAGAACTTAATTTGGACAACTTTAAAACATGATTTTTTTGCAACCTCAGATTCCAGATTTTCAAATAGTTGTATCTCGAACAAATATTGTCCTATCCTAACAAACCATGCATCAATGGAAAGCTTATTTTTTTCGAAAAATTGACCCTTATGACTGGTTTTGTGGTCCAGGGTCACATATGATACAGTAGGCTTTAAAGGGTTAAAATCTCTTCTGAAACTTTGCAGGAGAAAATTTTTGCAAACTAAAAGAAACTGTTAAGATATTAAAAAGATCGCCTTTGTGATTTTTAATTCCATGTGGGCATTTATGCATTTCAGAAATCATTTTTCACTCCTCATACGTGTAAAATCAAGCTGATTCCGTCAAAGTTTTTGTGACAATGAATGTAAAAAAACAAGCCTCACAAAAATTATAAAAAGATTAGCATCACTATGTAGCTGTGCTTAACAGATGAAAATAAATAAAAACAAATTAGTTTACACAAACACAGACTGATTGATTTGCACCAAATAAATAATTATATTATTAAATACACTCAGTGGAGAGCTGACAGCCCGCATGCACGCCAGATGTTTCTTCTCGTCTGACAGGAATCGCTCTGTGCTTTCCTTCCCAACAGTCACACACTTGAGTGAAACAAAAAACAAAAAACAAAATGAAACTATTAAATATGACATGGCACATATATGGGTGTTTCAGAAAATGAAAAGTGTCATTTCTACCACAACTCAAATTATGCGTTGTGTTTGATGGCATTCTGTGGTGAAAGCTATATGTGCAAAAATGAAATTAACATTAAAACTTGAAAGTATGTTTTACATACTATCTTCTGCTTGAAAATTCCATGTTTATTTCAATGTTACTTGGCATTTCTTTATAATTATTCATTAAATTTACTAGCAATTTCTACTGCTAATATTTTTAGCGTGTAAATGTTATTTTGCTATATAGGAACAGTTTGTAAGTACATTGTAAAAAAAAAATCATATGATCAATAAGTCATGGCAACATGTTTTCCATTACTTTAACTAATCAAAATAATTAATAATTATACAAGATTCAACTAGACAAGATTTTTTAAAAATGAGTGATTATACTTAAAATCACTTTGATTATACTAAAAAATAAAAAATTAAGGCAGCAACTTTTTAAGCTAAAGTAGGTGGAAATAAGTACTACATTTAATAAGTACAATTACATATTATTTTCATACTTTTTTGCTTAATTTGACAAATAAATAAAAGCTTAAGTGCCATAAAAAATGAATAATATATCATTTGCACACAAAAAAATGGATAGACTTAAGACTGACACGCTTTGTTGCTATTATAATAGTTAGAAATTGCGGTAATTCATATTTTTATTATAATAGTTTAGATGGACTATTGAAATTCTGAAATTCTTGAAAGTCTGTCTGTCTGTCTGTCTGTCTGTCTGTCTGTCTGTCTTTCTGTCTGTCAGTCTGTCAGTCTGTCAGTCTGTCTGTCTGTCTGTCTGTCTGTCTGCCTTTCTGTCTGTCTGTCTGTCTGTCTGTCTTTCTGCCTGTCTGTCTGTCTGTCTGTCTGTCTGTCTGTCTTTCTGTCTGTCAGTCTGTCAGTCTGTCAGTCTGTCTGTCTGTCTGTCTGTCTGTCTGTCAGTCAGTCAGTCTGTCATCTTTAGGGGTCGATTGCATTATAGTTCCAGCTAAAGATCAGTCGTGATTGATCCGTGATTTGCACAAGTGCCATGTTATTGACAGGAAGACGGACTGCGAGTGTGTGACCGCGGCAGGGCAGACGGAGTCTGTACTCCATCACCCCGAAGAAATTGCTTGCTGGGATATAACAATAACAGCATGTTACTTTTATCCTGAGTGTAGATCAATGGTAATGTAAGGAGCAGCACGGATGATGAATGAACTTCACTGGGTTTTTAGCTCTCACAGAGATTCAGCTTTACAGGGCCCTTCACTTTCTGCTACAAGGATTTTTTAATATGTGAAACGCATTACATGCACATCTACAACTGACTCTGCAAAGCAAAGCATTGCAAAATACAGCATTTAGATGCTGAAGTCACACTTTAAAATGTCTGAATGTCATTCAATCAAAGCAAGTCCCTTCAAAGTCCAAGTCCATAGAAAAATATATATATACTGTATATAATCTATCAAAAAATGATAAAAAAAATTTTTTTATATATATATATATATATATATATAAATTATGATATATAATCTATATATTAAATTATGTATTGTATATTGAACATATAATGAATAATATAATGTGTGAATAATACATAGCAAATTGCAAATTTTCTTACATTGAAAAATATGTCACAATATATTTACTTATCACAATGGATGTAATTTTATATTGAATAATATCATTTATAATATATAGATGTAAATGTAATCAAATATGATACTTTTGTGTGCAAATATATTTGAACATATATGTACTATATATATATATATTCATATTTATATGGAAACATGTATATGTGTAATAAATGTACTCAAAAAATATATTTTGATGTATTTGTATTTATCTATAGCACACAATATGAATAGCACATAAAACACATATTATATATAGCACATAAAGCACTTAGTCAATTAAGTTATAAATATCAAATCTCATTTTTCATGACTTTAACAAGACATCCAATTGCCTAAAAATATAATATTTTAATATTATAATATATTTATATGTTTTAATAGAATTATAATATATAATAATATAATATAAAGTATTGTATATATTATAAATATAATTTTTTTTTTTCAGTAAACACTTTTACAGTAAACGGTTATATTATAGGGCTTTGTGTGAACCCAAGCATTAAAAAATCTTGAGAAATTAAGTGTTTCAATACACTTATTACATGTAAAAATGTAAATGTGTATGTCATTTTTTTATATGTAGGCCTATCAATATATAATATAAACACTAGTTTCCCAAAAGGAAATTTAATATTTCATATTGCATTATTTTCCAGTATATTTCCATATATTTTTGTTGTGGTG
The DNA here is from genome assembly GCF_001515645.1 of Sinocyclocheilus grahami. Taxonomy (NCBI): domain Eukaryota; kingdom Metazoa; phylum Chordata; class Actinopteri; order Cypriniformes; family Cyprinidae; genus Sinocyclocheilus; species Sinocyclocheilus grahami. The sequence continues at coordinate 243,324 of NW_015506286.1, forward strand.
GTGTTCATGTTATGTGCTTTCTTTTTTTCTGTGATAAAACACAATATATCTATTATTATTCGGGCTGAACTGGCATCTCTGGGTTCATAAATCACATGTCAGGCGTGAGGATTGATCGTTTGCTCTGGTGTGTGTGTGTGTGTGTGTGTGTGTGTGTGTCAGATGTGGTTATAACTCTGTGTAGTGTGTGTGTTGATGATACAGTGAGGAGCAGGACTGATGTCCAGGATATAAATCTGTCTCCCATCGCTGGAACTCAGGCAGATAAATGGAGCCTGCTATTGTGGTCACTACAGCCGCTCTGATGGCTTGATAACAACCTTCCTGCCATGTTTTATTTACTGCCTGAGATGACAAATGAAGCGCAGAACTGTTCAAATAATTGCTAGCAAAATTAGATATTTGCAATGACATTTTACTAAGAAAGCCTACTTGGGACGTGAAGTCAGTTAGCACAGAAAATAATTTCAATTCATCCCTCAGTTTGTAAAAAGTCAAAATCATGATCATGGAAATATGGAATGCATGTTTAAATACACACTTTTTGGAATAAAAATATAACATGATTTATGTTTAACGTGATTAGATGAGATTATATGAGACTAAAACGGCACATTTTCACAACTTAACTCATTAAATATATAAAACGTATAAAAATAATTAAACTTTTGTTTATGAGAAATTAATTATAACATATGGAATTATAGCATATGGTTATTTGATTTATATATTCCAATTATTGTTTGTGATTTTACTGTAGTGTTATGTTAATATCTTTGACATACGTTTATATTTTTGACAATATCTTGCATTAGATTTTATTTTTATATTTTATGTTTTCAATTTAATTTTAGTTAAAGTTTTAGTCATTTTGTTCAGTTTATTATTAGTTATTTTTTGTACTTAAATGAAAATAAGAAATTCTGCTTTGTCAACTAGCTGATATAAAACAATGTTTTTATATCTATCTATCTTTTTTACTTAATTTAACATTTATTTCAGGTAACAAAAAAATTATATTTGTGGGGGTTTTTTTTTAGCTAAGTATAATAACCCTGTTTTACTGCACATCTATAATCTACACTCCCATGTTCTCACTAAACACACAGTTTAGCCATAATGAACCACTGCCAGCTTTCAAAAGCCTTAATTAAAGACAGAAATTACGACAGCGCACGAGTTCAGGCCCAATATTCAGAGCTGTCTGACCTGCATGATGGCATATGAAGCAATTACAGCCGTTTCAGTTCAATTGAGATATTTCACCATTACTAAAGAGAACAATTACATTTAATGCAATTCCACACATTTGCAGTGCAATGTAAATGACTGCAGAAACATCTCAAACATGTGCTTTAGTGAGCGGCTCATTATAAGCGGCTCCGAAACGACAGTCAGATGCAATTAAGAAAGCAGAAAATCAGGCGTCTGTCTCTGAGGAGAGCAGCAGCCCGAGCAAAGGCCACAATCCAGATTTCATGCTTCACATGTAGTATGAATTCTACAGTCTGTAATCAACTCTATTTTACAGTCTATAATTACTGTAAGAGAATGACTGTATTCTACACACCTGCTGCTACACATTTGAAAGATTTACTTCTAAATATCATTATAAATGCTATTAGATTTTCTGTCCTGATTTGAAAAGTGTCTGTTGAAATAAAAGAATCTGTTTTTTAACCTGTTTAAAGTAGTGCTGTAGTCTGACTGTACAACACTGACATCTAATGGAGAAAAAATGCCTTTACCTCAAAACTCTTAAAGGAGAGGTTCACCTTTTTGCTTTTTAAAAAAATAATAATTTATTTGCCTTTTTCTTATTTATTTCTTATTTAGTTCAGAATTCAGAAATTAGATCCTATTTAATGATTCTGGCTCATTCGATATTTGAAAATAATGTCAGAATGCAGGAAATATTTATCCTAAAATAAAAATGATATATTCTTACACAGAATGGGATTTTATCTCTTAAATTAATAGTTCACCTAAAAATTATATGTCTGCTTTATTATCATTCATTCATTCATTTCAATGTGAAGATTTCAGATCAATTTAATGTCTGTGGATGGATAAATCTCATGAAACATAATAATAATAATAATAATAATAATGGTGCAATATCAGAGAGTATGAGAGAGAGAGAGAGAGAGAGAGAGAGAGAATTTATTTAAAAATATTTTAAAGATTAAATTTAAATGTAATTTCATTTCTTTCTCTTTTTTTGCCATTGGACAGGCCTCAATTAAACGACTTATTTTACTTTCACATTTATGCTTTAAAAATATTTTAAAGATTAAATTTAAATGTAATTTAATTTCTTTCTCTTTTTTGCCATTGGACAGGCCTCAATTAAACGACTTATTTTACTTTCACATTTATGCTTTCTTTAGCTGTGCTGAGAAAATGTATTTATAAAAAATTATGAAAAATATTTTAAGGATTAATTTTCAATTAAATTAATTAATTAATTTATTTATTTTATTACAAATATTTTATTTTTGTTTATTTTTTGTTTTTATTTATTTATTTTGGCTATTGGACAGGTCTCAGTTTAATCATTTATTTTAGTTTCACATTTAAACTTTCTTTAATTGTGCTATATGAATGAGTTTCAGCATCCAAATGAATCAGCGGTACACCTGTAGAGTTAAAATCCTCTTTACTGTTCCTGCAGTTATCATGCTAACAGTGTTTGCAGGGCCTCTGGTCTCAGCGGGCGTCTCGGGTCAGGAGCAGATCTGAGTGAATGCACTAAAGATCAGATCCACTCTTCCCCATCAGATCCAGCTCAGCTGCCGGACGGCATTTCCTGAGGGATCGTCACTGTGCCGCCGCACTGGAGAAGACATGCTTTAGAGAAAAAACTGTGCAGATTGGTCCAGAATCACAACCTAAAGCCTTTCTGTAGACCCATAATGCGGCTGAAGAGACGGAACTCTGAGAGGTTTAGAATTTTGAATTCTGTGCAGATAAGTCTGACTGTGATGGCATGAATCTCATGAAACATTAAAAAATAAAGAAAGAAATAATCAAGTAATATTTCACCCTAAAATCAAAAGAAACAGAATGTATTGTAATTTAAAAAAAGAAAATTAAGCCTGTTTTAGGACTATTAATTTTTTTTATTTCTATTCATGACAACTGCACATATTCTTCCATTTTATTATTATAATTTTAAATTAAATAAGCATAAATATAACAAACAATACCACAATTTTTGTTTGTTTGTTTTGTTTTTTGTAAATAATGTATAATTATTTTGGAATTAAAATAAAATAAATTTAAATATAATTTTTTTTAAAAACATGAAGCCTATTGTAGGAATATTTAATGTTTTGTTTAATTTATTTTCATGACAATTACACACATTCTGCCAAATCTTTAATTTTTTATTAAATCAACATAAATATAACAAATAATACCACAATGTATAAATTCTTTATAATTTAAATAATATATAATTATTTTGAAATTACAATAAAAGAAAAATGTATTATAATTTTAGAAAGAAAATGAAGCCAATTTTAGGACTATTACAATTTTTGTGCAATTTATTTTTATGACAATTACACATTTTCTGCCAAATATTTGTTTTATTATTATTATTAAATCAGCATGAATATAACAAATAATACCACAATGTATAAATTATTTACAATTTAAATAATATATAATTATTTTGAAATTACGATACAAGAAAAATTTATTATAATTTTAGAAAGAAAATGAAGACAGTTTTAGGACTATTACAATTTGTGTGCAATTTATTTTTATGACAATTACACATTCTGCCAAATATTTATTATTATTATTATTATTATTAAATCAGCATAAATATAACAAATAATACCGCAGTGTATGCATTTGTTTACAATTTAAATAATATATAATTATTTTGAAATTACAACAATTTGGGGGAATATTTTCTTGGTCTTAATTGAAAATCATGTCAGAATTGAGAAAGTAATAATGATCCTATAATACAATAAAATATATATATATATATCCTTATTTTTTTCAATTGACTTTGAAGTGAAATATGTTTGAGACATTCTCATGGCAGGTTTCGTGAGATTCACTCATTGACAGACTGATTGAATCTGGTCGGATCTAGGAAAGAGGAAGAATCTGAATCATAATCAGAGAGCTGCTTATGATAAATGTCTTCCCTGCAGAAGTGTTGCAATGTCCCGCTCCACCTCTTCAAATGGACAATGAGGGTCATACCTAAAATACACAATTCAGCAGAGTTACAGATGCTAATTGTTTTCATTTATTTCATCGCTCTGTGAAATACTTGATTCTGATTGGTCAATCATGGCATTCAGTGCCCATATATTTGTGTAGGGTCTTTCCACACTTCTTCTTTTATTTTGGACATGAAATGCAAATTAGCCTGAATTTGTTACCTTCTGTAAGGAACTCCGTCTGCGGTGATGAGAAACTTCTCGAAGTTCCACCGGATGTCATTGGCCTTAATGGGAGACCAGTAGAGCTTCCTGATGTCTCCAATGACTGGGTTAACAAACGGCAGAGTTTCCTAGAAGAACAAGCTCATCTAGCTGTTTCCTTTGCTAGAACTGAATTCAACTGACTTAAACTGAAATTGTTTACAGTAAATCTACATTCACATTTATGCATTTAAAATGAGAGTCTGGGGGGAAGAAAAGTGTATTTTTTATTTATGTATTTATTTTTGTGTGAGATTTAGTACCTTCAGGTAGGCGTATAGAGGATGTTCATCAGAGCCGTTCACCTCAATCCTGCTGAAGATGGGGAACTTTGGGAGGAACCCTTGTCCTGGTCTCACATACTGCAAAACATTCAGGGTTTCATGGTTCTCCTCTGGAGAAGAGTATAGGGTGAAATATGTTACTGATGATCTTCAAGTTTTAAAGTAATTGCTCAGAAGTAAATCAGAATGTACTCTACATGTTTAAAATGTTTTTTTTTTAAAGAAGTCTCCTCTGCTCATCAAGGCTGCATTTAATTAATCAAAAATACAGTAAAACCATAATATTGTGAAATATTATTACAATTTTAAATAACTGTTTTCTATATGTGTATATATTGTAAAATGTAATTTATTTCTGTGATCAAAGCTGAATTTCCAGCATCATTGCTCCAGTCTTCAGTGTCAATCCAGTCAATGCATGCAAGCCGCAGTTAAACGAGGTGTTTTATTCATCTGTCTGCGCTGTCCATATAAACACTGATTTTCTGTGATACAGTGGGTGCATATGCATGTTAAAACGAGTTGTCACGTTTATAGCAGTGTATCCATAAGACAATTGCTGTTTTGTTTTGTGCGCATGCGTGTTAAAGGAATAGTTCACCCAAAAATGAAAATTTGCTGTCAGTTTGCTCACCACCAAGCCATCCAAGATGTAGACGAGTTTGTTTCTTCATCGGAACATATTTCGAGAAATGTTTCATTACATGACTGTCTCACCAGTGGATCCTCTGCAGTGAATGGGTGCCGTCAGAATGAGAGTCCAAACAGCTGATAAAAACATCACAATAATCCACAGCACTCCAGTCCATCACTTAACATCTGGAGAAGACAAAAGCTGCGTTAATAAGAAACACATCCATCATGAAGGTGTTTTTCACTTCAAACCGTTGCTTCTGGCTAAAATATGAGCCCATAATACATAATAACGCTTCCTCCAGTGAAAAAAATCCATCTCCTGTTGTTCCTCTCACATCAAAATCCACACACATGTGTGTATAAAACTGTTTTGGCTTGTAAACGGTGTTTGATCGGTGCAGATTTCTCTCCTGATTCAGGCCAGACCACTTTTTCACTGGAGGAAGCGTTATTATGGAATCATATTTTAGCCGGTTTGAAGTTAAAACTCAAAAATAATGGATCTGTTGCTTACAAACACGCAGCTTTTGGCTTTACAAGACTTAACTGATGGACTGGAGTGGACTGCAGGCTTTCAGAATGAGGACTCGATCAAATCTGGTCCCATCGTTCATGGAATTTATGATCATCATTAGAAGGAAGTTGGTGAAAATATATTATTTATGGAAGCAGCTCTCTGTTTTCATGCAGGAACCAAATGTTGTATCATTTTGCGCTCATGAAATACTGAAATGTCTGCACTTTTCTGAACATTACAGTCCTTCAGCTTTACTGGACCATCAGATTTTCTCTCCGCTTCATTACACAAACCTGTGAAAAGGAAGGCAGATCATCCAGGGAGCAATCAAGTCATGTTTTACAGAAGCAAACTGGAATATTTAGAGCTCTGTGTTGATTTTATTCCCATTAACCTAATAATAGAAAAGAATGGCATTGTTATGTTTAGGAACTAAGCACTATAGATTTCTCCTTCATTGCTCTTGATCAATTGAACGCATCCTTGCTAAATAAAAGTATACATTTCTAAAAAATAAACTTTTGTGAGACATGTATATAATGTGTGTATCAGTTGTTTTATATTGTACCACTGTATCAGATCTGTATCAGATCCAAGGCTGCTGAAATATTGGGCAGATATTTCATCAAACTCGCATACTTTCGTGTTTCTCCTCAGACGGGGCCTCACATTCCTAAAGAAGCCTTTTGCTCAATGCTTCGCCACAACCAAGTTCTCCACCACCTCTGCGTCAGCAACTGCTCCGATTGGATCACGGACAAAGAGCTGCTGCCGGTGATTGGTCAGAACCAGCACCTTCTGCGTGTGGACATGCGCGGCTGCGTTCACCTGAGCCGTCACGCGCTGGTGGCCGTGTCTCTGAGCTGCCCGCGGCTGCAGCACCTGAGCCTGGCGCACTGCGAGTGGGTGGACAGTCTGGCTCTGCGCAGCCTGGCCGATCACTGCTCGGACCTGCGCTCGCTGGACGTCACCGCCTGCAGACAGGCTGCAGGCTTTCAGAATGAGGACTCGATCAAATCTGGTCCCATCGTTCATGGAATTTATGATCATCATTAGAAGGAAGTTGGTGAAAATATATTATTTATGGAAGCAGCTATATTATTGGTGAAAATATATTATTTATATTTCATGCAGGAACCAAATGTTGTATCATTTTGCGCTCATGAAATACTGAAATATCTGCACTTTTCTGAACATTACAGTCCTTCAGCTTTACTGGACCATCAGATTTTCTCTCCGCTTCATTACACAAACCTGTGAAAAGGAAGGCAGATCATCCAGGGAGCAATCAAGTCATGTTTTACAGAAGCAAACTGGAATATTTAGAGCTCTGTGTTGATTTTATTCCCATTAACCTAATAATAGAAAAGAATGGCATTGTTATGTTTCGGAACTAAGCACTATAGATTCGTATTTACATGTGATTTGTATGGATTTTGATTCATATGCACTTTGAAACCTCAGTTTGAAAAAGATTGACGCTGGAAAATCAGTATTGGTTCTGATTTACTTCACAGGTTTGCATCGTTGTTTAAATAAGACAAATCTGATAGTGTATTTAATATTGCTATCAAATTGGGCTTTTTGCTGGGGTTTCTCTATATGTTGCATTCATAATGCTTCATCGAGATCCTAAATTTACAGAACTGAAACATATTATAAAGTGTGGCCAGGTCTGTAAAAAATGTTCCTATCACAGTGTGCTTATTTTGAATGCTGGAGGACTCTATTTGTTGCTTTATGAGTATTTCAAGGAGTATCAAGATACTGTAACAAGGCAGTTTTATCTTTTTTTCCCCCCTTTTTTTGGATACTCAATATTTTATTTTTAATATCACAATGGTTTATGATTTTTGCACATGCACTGTGCTTTAATGTGTTTTGCTTTTGTATAATTCTGTAAATTAAGTGCATAAATGTTTTATGCAAATTGCTGAAAGAGTATAAAGTCTTATGCAATACCATGCTTTGAAATATTATTTGGTCTTGGATCACATGGCAAGTTTGTGGTAATGCAATAGTTCACCCAAAAATGAACATTTGCTGAAAATATACTCGCCCTCATGTTATCCAAGTTGTAGATGAGTTTGTTTCTTCATGGTGCTTGATCTGTGCAGATTTCTCTCCTGATTCAGAAAAGATGACTTTTAAAATGCAGAAAGCTTTATTATGGACTCATTTCAGCTGGAAGCAATGGTTTGAAGTTAAAATGATCTTGATGGATTTGTTTCTTACAAACATGCAGCTTTTTGCTTCAGAAGACGTTTATTGTTGGACTGGAGTGCTGTGGATTATTGTGATGTTTTTATCAGCTTTTTAGACTCTCATTCTGACGGCACCCATTCACTGCAGAGGATCCATTGGTAAGTGATGTAATGTTACATTTCTCCAAATCTGATCCCACGAAGAAACAAACTATTGGACAGACTGCAGGTGAGTAAATTTGCAGCAAATTTTCATTATCGGGTGAACTGTTTCTTTAAAAGAGCAGGATGTTTTCAACCTTTTAACGTTATCACGTTATTAACCAGCAGAGGGCAGTGTAGCCTATGATTTCGGATGAATGGATGAATGAATGGCTTTTATTAATTGCAGGAAGTGGGTATTTGCGTTGCTTTACAAACATCTGTTCTGTAAAGCATGGGTTTTAACTTTGAAAAGTCTTTTTTTTTTTTCTTTTTTTTTTTGCAGTTTTGGATCATAGATATGAAGGCAGAGCTGTCGAGGTGTTTTACTTAAAGTCCTAAACAAGTTCAAATCCTGCTCCTGGTGCAAGAAAAGGAGGTTTACTCTCGATTAACTTGTACTCCACATGAATAGAGGGAAGGTGGTGTCCTAATGACCCGAATTACTGAATTATTAGTCATATAGCTGCATTATGCCTGTCGAGCCCTGAAACTCAAACTGGTTCTTGATTGTGAAACTTGTCAGATTTCATTTATAGGCTATGCATCATCTGAAAGGCAGCTAACTTGTATTGAGACAAATAGAAAAAAAGGCTGAACTAAATTTAATAATAAGGATAGCAAACATGCATAAAATAAAAATTGACATTGAAATTGTTTTATCGAATTCATAATTATACTACTACAGGAGTATAAATGCATCATCTCTTTTGTATAAATAGCAGGTGTTTTTTACGTAAAAATACAACTACTGTTTGCAATCTTTTTTTTCTTTTTTTTTCTGAAGTCTCCACAAAAAAAGAGCAATAGAAAAAAATGTATAACAGCCTACTCCCAGGGGAAAAAGTATAACAGGATTTTGTCATATTTATTTGTGCCTACATTCTGTATATTTATGGTAAAACATTATACTGTATGTCTTTCTCCTCAAATAAAAAACCCCGGATCTTTCAGGTCTTGTGTGTTTCTCTGCAATTCGATATGAATCCGAAACAAATCACTTATAGTGTGATACCAGTAGTAAACGGACTGTGTTTATGTTTAGTATCTTCATAGACTTCTGTTTGTTTGCCTCCTGAGACTCGACCTGAAAAACTCGTCACACCTGTCAGTAATTTCAGCACGCGAGCAATGAGCATGCGCACTGCGTCTGTACTGGAATACTAACGCGCTGCATACTGCATACTGCAGAGAAAGCGAGCGAGCGAGCCTGGAACAGAGTCTGGGAATGGGCGGGGCTTAGCGGAGCAGACGTGCTCTAATTGGTCAGGGGCTAAACAAACATGATTAATAATAATTATTCTTACTCAAAGTGTAGGGAAAGCTATTAATATCTCTGGAACAGAGTCTGGGAATGGGCGGGGCTTAGCGGAGCAGACGTGCTCTAATTGGTCGGGCTAAACAAACATGATTAATAATAATTATTCTTACTCAAAGTGTAGGGAAAGCTATTAATATCTTGTTGATTTTATTTGACCGGATTTTCTCTGTCTTGCAGGCATATTATTTTCATTGCTATTTGAATTAAAAAAAAAAAAAAAAAATTTTTTTTAAATATTATCATTGGCATTCCTCTCTTTTCTCCTATTTTTTTTCTTTTTTAATTATAATTATATGTGCTTTTTCTATTTCTATATATACGTTAGTATTTTTTCTCTTTAAAGTGATCTTATCTTAGTGTTTATTATTTGATTTGTAAGTTTCTGTAACGTGTAACTTGATTTGAGGAAAGACATCGATGTCACGTGGTATGTGTTACTTTTCCCAGCGCTACTCTAGACGGACCAATCATACTCAATTATGATTGCTAGGACATTTTTTTCGTAATCAATTTTTTATGAAGATAATTAGAATTAATTGCAATAATCATATCGGCTAATATGCTTTAAAATTAATAAAAAAAAATTTTTTAACGAATATACTGTTTAATATACAAATGTTTGAATTAAATTCGAGTGTAGCTCAAAGGAGGAGCCACCTTTATGAGCCACCGCGCGACCCCTGGAGGAAGAACTACCAAATGTAACAAATAACAGCAGCACTTTCCATCCTCTGTGCTGTGCGTACTGCACTACTAGTAGGAGAAGTATGGTAAAGCGTGATTGAGAAAACCGGCGGGGCTGATGTCTTACTCTGTTAGTTAGACACACTCAGTTCTCTGCTGTCCTTCTCATTCCTCCGTAAAACACGAATGCAAGACAGAGTCGAGGAGCTGTCCACTTCAGCACCGCCAGCAGGACTGTCCAGACAAACCCAGACTGAGCCTCATGAGGATGATGAAGATGAAGATGAAGATGATGCTGCTGCTGCTGCTGAGTGCATGCGGACTGCAGTAACACACCAGCAGCAGTCGGCAGCACCACACACCCGCATTCCTCCATCCACACAGCCACCTGAGCCTCCGGTAAGAGTTTCTCCTGTTTCATGCGTGTCTGCTGGCTTTTATATGGAGCTGATGTCCTGATGCATTGGCATGCTGTTGCATGCAGAAACATTGCAGTCAGTCTTGGGAGAGTGTCGTATTCAAACACATGGATCCGTGTTGATTTCCACGAGATGTGGCCTGAGATTCCTTGTCCTAAAGGACACCGGAAAGGCGACCTTTAAATGCTCAAATAAAGCTGGAATATGTAGGTTTTGGGGGTTTTATCTTCCAACAGTGCAATAATTCTTCATTCAATAGTTCTTCATTGGAATCAACCAGTTGATCATTCTAGGACGTTGAGGTCACATTGATGCTCTGCATCTTTATTAATCTGAAAGATGTGATGTGGTTCAGTGCTGTTTGATTTTAAGATTTAGAGGTTTAGACGATTATTTGGCAATAACTATGGTAAACTAATTCAAGTTTTAGTTACCCTTTGTTTATTCATCAAATTTGGATAAATGTAGCATTGCATAACTTGCTCACCAATGGATCCTCTGCAGTTCCGGTAAGAGTTTCTCCTGTTTCATGCGTGTCTGCTGGCTTTTATATGGAGCTGATGTCCTGATGCATTGGCATGCTGTTGCATGCAGAAACATTGCAGTCAGTCTTGGGAGAGTGTCGTATTCAAACACATGGATCCGTGTTGATTTCCACGAGATGTGGCCTGAGATTCCTTGTCCTAAAGGACACCGGAAAGGCGACCTTTAAATACTCAAATAAAGCTGGAATATGTAGGTTTTGGGGGTTTTATCTTCCAACAGTGCAATAATTTTGTAAGTTCTTCATTGGAATCAACCAGTTGATCATTCTAGGACGTTGAGGTCACATTGATGCTCTGTATCTTTATTAATCTGAAAGATGTGATGTGGTTCAGTGCTGTTTGATTTTAAGATTTAGAGGTTTAGACGATTATTTGGCAATAACTATGGTAAACTAATTCAAGTTTTAGTTACCCTTTGTTTATTCATCAAATTTGGATAAATGTAGCATTGCATAACTTGCTCACCAATGGCTCCTCTGCAGTGAATGGGTGCCGTCAGAATGAGAGTCCAAACAGCTGATAAAAACATCACAATAATCCACAAGTAATCCACAGCACTCCAGTCCATCAGTTAACATCTGGAGAAGACAAAAGCTGCATGTTTGTAAGAAACATTAGTAAGACATTTTAACTTCAAACCGTTGCTTTCAGCTGAAATACAACTCCATAATCCACAATAATGGAACGCTTCCTCCAGTGAAAAAGTGGTCTGGTCTGAATCAGGAGCGAAATCTGCACCGATCAAACACCGTTTACAAGCCAAACGGCTCTAAACAAATATGTGGCTGGATTTTGATGTAAGAACAACAAGATTATGGACTCGTGTTTTAGCCGGAAGCAACTGTTTGAAGTTAAAAACAAATTAATGATAGATTCGTCTCTTACAAACACACAGATTTTCACTTCACGAAATGTTAACTGATGGACTGGAGTGGTGTGGATTATTGTGATGTTTTTATCAGCTGTTTGGACTCTCATTCTGACGGCACCCATTCACTGCAGAGGAGCCATTGGTGAGCAAGTGATGGAAGGCCTGAGGGTGAGTACATTTTCAGCAAATTTTCATTTTTGGGTGTCCTTTAAGTTGTATTGGCATTATATCGGCCTTCAGGCATCCTGCTCTCTAGAAATCAGTGTCTGCTCTGAACAATAAGATATAATGCCAATATACAAAACATAATGAGGACAATTGAGACTTACACACCATTTGGAATAGAATGTTACACAGTATTCACTTAAAATGCACTCAAAACATTTTTTCACTGGCAAGACTGCTGGTATATTTCGCAATTGGCACTAGGAGAAACAAACACTTCAGTTAAACGGTCAAGGCGGCTCGGTTAACAGCTGATGCGATAACCTCAAATTGTCCAGGAAATTGGCAGATTAATCAGCCCGGCCAATACAGTGGTGTATCATTAGTGCTGTTCAAAGCTGTTAGGTCTCATTCAATCGTTCGGTCCCTGTTGAAAGAGCCGTGTTTCTCTCTGTCTGGTTTTGGCAGTTACAGCAGATGCTGTCCTGAGAGAGACGTGCGACTTCTTAAGGATGATGAATTATAGTGTCTGACACAAAGCTGCAGGTGCCGCGACCGTTCGGGATACAAATGGCACGTCCTTTAGCACAGCGAGAGAAGGAGCGAGAAAGCAAATAGATAAAGAGGTAAACAGACGATCAGATGGATGAAATTATGAGTCATGGCTTGTGTCGTCTGTCTGAGCGTCAGCTCTGATGTTTTGTCTTCATATGCTGATGTTGCACAGAGGATTTCAGACAGCATGAAGGAAGAGAGATGTTATCCTGGATTGATGAAATCTCTCACTGTTTGTTCTGTTTGACCTGTAAAACCCCCTTTTTATCACAACATACTTATATTTAGTATCTTTTAGCTCTTTGAGCTAAGTTTTTTGAGCTTCATTTCAGATGTAAAGGAGGTTTGTGTGCTAAACAGCTGATGAAATATCATGATCGGCATATTGTGATGCACATTTTTTCCCACTAGTATCTAATGGAAATACTGGAAATGCACACTACTTCGGATTGCTAGTACTACGGCACAGTAATTTAATCAAGTCATTATCTTTCATGAATGTCCTTAAAGCTGAAGTGTGCAATTTTGATCAAAAATATAAACATCGTGGCACATTCAAATCATTGATTTTATTTGTTTCAGCAGCCTGGCACACCAAAATGATCTCAATCGCAAGACAGAATGAGGGATTGGGAAGCCTGTTTGAAAAGTTATTCTTTTTTACATTTTCTTTTAGTGATATGGCGCCAAAATTACAGATTTCAGTTATTAAAAATTAATAGATAAGAGTACAGTGAATTGCAAAATGTATGCTATTATGGTTTCTGTATATTGATTTAGACTACCGTTCAAAAGATGTTTTTGAAAGAACTTTATACTTTTTTTTCAGCAAGGAAATATTGAATTGGTTAAAAGTGACAGTAAAGATATTTCAAATGCTACAAAAGAGTTCTATTTCATATAAATGCTGTTCTATTGAGCATTCTATTCATCACATAATCCTAAAAATCACAGATTCCACACAAATATTCAGCAGCACAACTCTTTCAACATTGATAATAACCAGAAATGTTTCTTGAGCAGCAAATCAGCATATTAGAATGAGTTTTGAAGGATCATGTGACACTGAAGACTGAAAGTTCAGCTTTGATCACAGCAATAAATTACATTTTACAATATATTCAAATAGAAACAAGTTATTATAAATTATAGTATTTCACAATACTACTGATTTTACTTTCTTTTTGATCAAACAAATGCAGCCTTGGTGGGCAGAAGAAACTTCAAAAACGATCGTAGCGACTCCAAACCTTTGATGGGGTAGTATTAATTTCTTCACTTTTCATCCATTTGTGCATCATCCAGTATTTCTTTCTTTTGAAATATGTAGATTAAATGAATATTCCATTATAGTGGATATTCTGAATAATGTGTTTACATTACTGAGATATATTGATATCGAGCAGGCCATTTAATTGCCCAGTATTTGACTATTTTGAGATTATCGGCTAAAAACTTTCCTCGCTCGGCTGATTTACAGAAGTGCTTTGTGTCAATGCAACATTTACCAGCAGCTTTAATAAATGGATACTGCACATTTTCTAGGTCATTTTGAGTTAGCATTGTAAAATATCTCAAGCAAATGTTATTTGTCATCATTAAGCATTTTGTGAGTCATTGGCCACAATGTTCTCTAGACATCAGCCTAAACTCTAGTTTGCATCACCTAAAATTTTGCGTCCAGTGACATTGAATTCATCGGTTCTGAATTCTGATCTCTACTCTGGCGTCTCTCTTTCTGTCTCTTTCTGTTTGTCTGTTCAGTATTTTCCGGCTGTCGTCCTCTCATGTAACATGCTTCTTATGAGGCCCGAGAATCAGTGAGAAACTCTTTCATCTCTCCGCCTGCTGCCCACACATGCTTTCTGCTTCCTACAATCTCCTTCTTCTTTACACCCTCAATAACCTTTCATACGTTGCCTTTCACACGTTCCTGCCATTCTCCCACTCTCTCCATCTGTCTCTAAATCATATGAATCAGTGCTTTGCGTGCGAACTGTAATTGAGCTCAGAAAGGCATTCGCCGTGCATGAGATCAAATTAATGATGCACTGACCACTGTAATCTGCATTTGCATTCAAATCAGTTGACTTGCACTCAGCTTGTTGGTGTTTTCAGTCCACCTAGTGACCTCATCTCAAGATATACTTAACTAAATACATGCCCTTTGCATAAGTTGATTTGAGACCATTAGTACCATGAAACTCATGCCGTCTGACCAGCGCTAATTCGATTCAGACTCCATCTCTTGAGTTTGAAATGTGATTCATCCTGAATGTTATTTAATACCACGTCTGAGATTGCATGCAGGGCGACCAGCTACTAATGTGAACCGTATGATCAAAAACTCATGGATTCTCATCCCGAATTCAAATAATTGGCTCTGAAAGGGTATGTGTGGAAATGGCCTTTGTCAGACTGTTATGCATCTCGTGGATAATTGTGTTCATTTGTGTATAGATGACAGTTGAAGTGATTAGTGTGCATCATGAGGATTGAATTACAGTGATGTTGTTTAAGTGTGTGTGAGTTCACAACGTTAGAAAGGTGATGGATTTAAGGTCAGTGTAATGCTGTCTAAAGGAAGGTCATGTTTTTGTTCATTTTCTATTTTGGAACAATTTATCATTTTTACTCACTATTAGACTCTAAAGTCCTCAGAGAGATAACGTTTATTTAATATGTTGTGATGTAGTGCTTTGTGTGTGAACCCAAGAGAGCTGAGTGAGCTGAAACCTGTCATGAACATGTCCAGGTCAAAGTTCACCTCAAAATTAACACAAAGAAATAAGAGACTATATTTGGCATATAACATTACATTACATTATTATAATTTCAAATAAATATTATTTTATGTGAATATATTTTAAAATTCATTAAATTATATTTTAGTAATTTATTCCTGTGATCAAAGCTGAATTCTCAGCATCATTCCTCCAGTCTTCAGTGTCACGTGATCCTTCAGAAATCATTCTAATATGCTGACTTGCTGCTCCAGAAACATTTCTGATTATTATCAATGATGAAAACGGTAATGCTGCCTAATAGTTTTTGTGAAAACCGTGTTTTTTTTTGTTGTTGTTTGTTTGTTTTTAGGATTCTTTGATGAATAAAGTTCAAAAGACCAGCATTTATTTGCAATAATATAAATCTTTTCATAGTATTTAAAAAAATATTTGTCATTTGATCAATTTAAAAAAAAGTAACCCCAAACTTTTGAACAGTAAACTTATATATTTATTTATATATAATTTGCACATTTGTACCTCATAGTATTGTTTGTGCTTAAATTTTTGTAATTTAATTTATGATGATTTAAATATTTTGACAAAAATCATTGAGATTCTAATTCTAAATACTAATAAAATGGATACATTGATTATTTAGGTCAAATGTGTATAATTATCATGCCAGTAAGTTCACAAAGCAATTTTGATGTTCTTAAAAATGAACTTCATGTTTATGCAAAAGACAATTTCTCATGTTTTTTTATTTGATTTTAAGGAACATTGAGGCCTGGACGTGTTTTCATGAGAACCAAATTATACAGATCTGTAGGTGTATCCACTCCCTAAAGGTCTCTGATTAGCCGTGTTAATGGAAGGCCTGGGCTCAGGACTGCAGGTGTGTTTGTGTTTCACAGACTGAAGCTGATAAATCCTATTAAGTAGAGGAGGAGAAAGTAGGTCTATAGACCAATTATCGGTTTGTAAACATTCAGGATGTGCGCGCATCATGGTTGCAGAAAACCCAGGAGAGATAGCCTTTACAGCTAGAGAATTTCAGGTTTAAAAAGATTATAAATTATATTGATTTGATGTCATTTTCAAAATGTTCTACACTTATTACAAGAGCTTGTCACCCAGCGATAAGCACTGTTATTCAACGAAATTGACGTTAGAGAGTGGGATAGACTTACAGATCCGAAACAGGGATGACGTTATTTGTGGGCGGAGCCTATCTGGAGGCAGAAAAGCCATGGAATAAAATAATAAAAAAAGGTAAATTAGATTTTATATTTCAAAATTATGACTTTATTCTCGCAGTTCCGAGATTATATCTCACAATTCTAATAAGGAAAAACAACTAGTCATTCTCTCTTTTCCCCTACACTGTAAAAAATTACCGTGAATTTAACGGTAAAAGACTGTAAAAATGCTACAGTAAAAACCTGTTAAATGGTTAACGGTAAATTCCCCTACTATATACGGTGAAAAACTGTATTGGACATTACACGTATTGGACATTAATTTTACGGTAGTATACCGTTTTTGTTAGTGAAAAAGACCGTTTAATTTACAGTGAATAACCGTAAACTGACATTCCCAGAATTCCCTGCGTTACATTTCAAATTTGATGTTTTGTTGTTGAAATAACTTTCTTCTTAGTTTTTTCTTATCAGTTTTGTATATTAGGGTTGTGTGTTACACCTAATGTTGTTAAATTAATGTTTATTACATTATATCAGTTTCATGTGTGTTACCATTGTGGTGTTTGGTGTTTGTGTGAATGACAC
>NW_015506286.1:261186-269502 GCF_001515645.1 Sinocyclocheilus grahami
TCTCTCTCTCTCTCTCTCTCTGTGTGTGTGTGTGTGTGTGTGTGTGTGTGTGTGTGTGTGTGTGTGTGTGTGTGTGAGAGAGAGAGAGAGCTAATAAGACACATTGGACCACATCAGCACATGCTATTTTTGGCTCTTTCGGTGGTGTTTGCTAAGGCGAACACTATTACTTCGCTATTACTATCACTCATGCTTAGCGTGAGGGATTTGAAACAAACTCCTGACACTTATGTACTAAACTTTGGCATGTAATGTCACATATTATTGCATTACAGACATGAATGATTCCTCAAGTCATGTCGCATGTTTGAAAAGCAATTTACATGCTTGTAAACGTAATGTTAGGTCACAGATCATTTCAGACAGACAGACAAGGTTTCTGATCTTTGGTTTTATTATAATGATTAGCAGAGGTATAATATGGAAGAATGAAAGTCACCTCTGTCGCCTGACTCGTATGTCTTTTTGACAGCACAGAAGTAGTGGTGAAAGTGGCAATGAAATGATTCATTGTAGCTTATAAAACAGAAAAGATCGATCCAAATTCTGATTGCATGAGCCACTTTCAAAGGCGTTGTAAAATGACAATGCAAACCTCTAAACATGCGTATAATCATTTGATTGATTGATGATAACTGGCTTACAGTAATGTTAATTAACTATTTATTGTATATTATATATACAATAATATATATATATTATTTGTTTGGTAGAAGAGTTGTTGATTCTTATATTATTCATTTATTATTATTATTATTATCGCTGTTGTTTTAATATTAATATTCTATTGCTCATTCCTATGGTTGAGAGTTGAAATGTCCCTAAAAGTTTTTTAACTTCTGTGTGAAACTCATCCCGCACCATATTGTGCTTTTGTTCAGAAAACATAAAAGTAGTAGTTTTATAAATAGAATTTCAGCAGGTGTGGGAGGTGTTTGTGCTGTGTAAACATAATTTCTCTGTAGTTTTGTGGACTTGTGTTTTTGGCATCTCTGTGTTCATGGAGAGTATGACAGCTGCTGTTGATCAACCTTTTCTGAATACATTTCAGGAATGAGGACAAGTCACAGCACATTTATGATATGAGGGCTCAATCATCCCACGCACACTTTGCCCTTCTCTAGAGCAGGGGTTGTTGATGTGTTATTATGACCCTATTTGTGTTTATTTACTTAATAATGAGACTTTAAACTAAAGTATATGTCAGTTTAAGGGAATGTTTATAATTCAGCATCTGTCACCATTTCTATTCAGCTTTGCTGCACTGATAAAAAAAATAAAAAAAAATGAAATTTACAGTTGGCAGCTGTGGTTGCCAGAAATGTACTGTAAGAAATGCAGTAACAAAATTTGACATATATATCATCCAGTGTTATTTTAGTATAATTTCAGTACTATTATAGTTTTTATTAATAAATTGAATCAGTTTTTATTTTTATATTTTCTGTTTTCGTTTTAATTTTAGTTATTTTTAGTAATTGTATTGTGCTTTTGTAATTTTTTAGGATATATTATTTATATATGCTATATTATGTCTATATAGTTTTATTAATTTTTTTAATTAAGTTTTAGTTTTAAATTTATTACAGTTTTATTATAGTACATCAAGTTCTTTTTCACTTCCAAAAACTGTAAACTTTAACTGTAACTTTTATTTTACTGTAAAATGTCCCAATATGTCTATTACAGTTTTCACTGTATATAGGGAATGTACCATTAACTAATTAACAGGTTTTGAACGTAGTGTTTTTACAGTCTTTTACAGCTAAAATTATGATAGTTTTTTACAGTGAGCATTTGTTGCATGTGTTAAAATTTTAAGATCAAGATTTTTTTATGCATTTCATATTAATAATTTTGCATATTGTTGAACTTTGGAGTTCATTCTAATATTAATAAATGTAATTGTGTTTACTTTCCTTTTTCGATATACAGATATGGTACTGTTTTAGATCTCCACTTGATGTTTCTAGATAAAGTTAAACTCCTACACATTACCTGTAGAGGCATGTTCTTTTCGCAGAAAGCATTTTGACATTCAGCAGCCTGCTTCAGAAACTTGTTTGCTGTCAGAGTGACAGGTGTGCCTCTGGACAGGAACCAGTGTGAATTATTTGAAGTGTCGTGAGAAAGTGAATGAGTGACACAGGAAGGGAAGGGGAGAGGGAGAGAAAATGGCGTTCATTCAGATGAAGCCGTTCGACACAAGGCCCGTCTCTATGGCTACGGCTTTCGCCTCTCTGTGCTCAACAGAACGACGTCCTTATAATTCAGGGCAAATGAATGCATCAGTCCCTAGAAAGATGTTAAATCCACGCGGATCAGTTTGATCAGAAGGAGCGTTGCTGTTATGGCGGTCTTGATGTTGTGTTCGCCCTCTTTTGTTCTGGTTGTCATTCTCATGGGCGGTTTTCCTCTCTTATTAGAGAGAAAGATAAAGCTGTCTCTGTAATTTGCATAATTGCAAAATCTTTAACAGACTAGTTCACAGAATAATTGCAATTCTGTCATTTTCTTACACTAATGCCTATCTTCTAAAATTGTATTCTGTCAATTTTTTGCATATAAATGACCTTGTAAAAATGATTTTTTTGAATTTGGAAATAAACCAACTGTAAATTATGGATTAAATTACTGACTATTATGGATTTTTGAGACTTATCTGTTACACTTTAAAACTTGAATTTTGAAGTTGTGAATAAATCAAAGATTATTGGTTATGTTTTAGAGACCAACCGATATATCGTTTAGCCAATATTATCAGCCGATATGAGCTTGTCGCCGATATATCAGTATCGGTGAATATGCCGCCGATATGAAATTTTTTTTTTTACAAAACATATAACGGAGATTAAATGCTTCTGAATAGTGGTCGACCGATATGGGTTTTTTGACAGCCGATGCTGATATCTTGGAAAGCAGGGATCCCGATGGCCAATATAAAGCCGATATAATTTTATATATTTTAATCTATATTTAAGAAATTTGAAATCATTTGAAAATGGATTAAAAATAATTGTGTAAAATAAATAACGCGCCGTCAAAATAAAAGTCCCACCTAAAAAACATCGGCCAAACAGAAAAACTTATCGGCCAATGCCGATATTTGAAAAATCGACCATGGCGATATATCGGTCGACCACTACTTCTGAATGGTGTAATTACTCAGTTTGTCCAGCAGAGCACGCTCCATTGTTTGCTACTGGCGACCCAGGTCAGTGTAGTGTAGAGATGCGTGGATAAGCTCAAACTTCACCCAAGTCCGCTGCTTCAAATTATCCGCCCGCCACCCACCCGCACCTATATTTGATCGTCACATTACAATGATTCTAGTTCTTAGTTTTGCATGATGATATGATGAATGGATGGCTCATTTTTAACAGCAGATTCAGTGACGTTAGAGACTAGAGGTGATCTGCGCATCACGGCACGCGTCTGTGGCGCATTAAAGCCTGTGTTATGGCCACCGGAGCTGTCTTTTTTTATATATATAACCGGCTGTTTATACCGGCCGCACCGCGGCCCAGAACTCATGCTTATCACATCGGTCACATCACATCCCGGTGTATGTTGTCTACACTGGATGCAGTGAACTGATGCCTCGTTCTATTTATGATGGCAGTGCGGTGGTGGTTTGAGTCTGTTGAATAGTGATTTAACACTACGTTGTCACCTAGTTGGAGAGACTCAATGCTAAGTAAATAAACAACAATGTCCCCATCTTTTACTCTCACAATGAGCTTATCATATTCATATGCTACATTAGTAGGGCCCTATGATTTTCGCGATGCAGAAAACATGAACGGAATCGCAGAATCCAGTCATAAAAACAGAATTTACTGTATAACGAGGAATTTCATGTTATTTGTCTTATTTTTCATGAATAAATAAAAAACAGGTCAGTATATATATATATATATATATATATATAGACTGTGTCTGTGAATATTAAACTGCAAAAAGACGATTTAAATAGCTGATGTTTAATGAGACTGTGATTCTGCCTGTAAACATGCAGAACAGATACCCGAGTGGGGCCATTATGGCTCTTGAAGCGTCTCATTCTGTCCTCTGTTATATAGCATGTTTGTATTACAGGTGGTTCTGTTGTTATGGTGAACTCAAACTCATTCTCAGGTGCAATTAAAACTCATAAATGTGAATCTCACGAAACCTGTCAACATGCATTTTCCTTTTATATTTTTCGAATAGACTGCACAAGGAATTTTGGACAATAAAATAGTGCAGCAGACTGTGATATTTAGCGAGGCCTTTAATGAGGAAGGTTATAATGAACAGAGTAAGCGAGCTGGTGATAAAGGTTTGAAGGTGTCTGTTTAAATGGCCACAACGGCACAGATGGTATTCAGTGAATTAGCTGAGATGGCCTGTAATTCTCCTGCAGGCCTGAGTCCAGCCAGAACAGCAACCAATCGGATCACCCATCATCAGGAATACAGGTAAGACCCTGTTCATGAAAGCATTCTTACATTTAATGATTGAATTCAAACAATGTCCATTACAGTGTTCTTTCTAATGAATGAGGCCCGTTATTTGCTAGTACATTGAGTTCACTGTTTATTATAAGCTAATGTGTTTATATTGTGTGGGTGTTGCAGTCTGATGGCGGTTCTTTAGTGCCAGGTCCATCTCTGCACTGTCAGAAAATTGCTCGTGCCAAGTGGGAGTTTCTGTTTGGCACTCCAGCAGAAAACACTGCCAGCAAACAAGAGAAGAGTAAGTAGCCTGTTGACCTCTTTAATATCAGTTTCAGTGATCACTTAGATTCATCATTAGGAATTAAGTGTTGTTTTCTAGGATTATTTTAAGGCAGAAGTACATTTAGGTGGTTTCAAGTGAATGAAAGTGTTTTGAGTAACTCACCACATTGAGTGTTCTCATATGAAAGTGGAATAACACTTCAATATAACTGAGCTGAAATACAGTCATCAACAAAACATTGTCGGTATTTACCCAAATTGATATACCGTATTGGCCCGAATATAAGACGACCCTGATTATAAGACGATCCCCATTTTCCAGATGTACCTTTTGTTTTTTCTCAGTAAAACACATTTTGTCTTCAATTATTTTCATATTGCATATTTTTCCTATTTTAATTTTTGTTTTGAAAGTATGGTAAAAACTGGTAAAATGTACCAACAATCACATTTAAAAAAATATACACTTTTTGATATACCATAAAAAAAAAAAACGGGAATCCCATCTGAATTAGGACATTTAGGCTATACATCTAATAGTAGCCTACCAAAATCTTATTAACAGTAGAAGTTAAATCTTACTGTAGTCTTCAAATCTGGGTACTGTCTTACGTTTTAAAATCACAAAGGGAGTTTGGTCCCATCAGGCTAACGTGACCGTCACGACTCACGCAGCTGTAAGGTTTTCTTCTTCTTTTGTTTTTATTTGCAATCTTTACAACACGCATTACATTACGTATTTCATGGCACACTCGTTTTATGCGTATTTGGCGCCACCTATTGTTGTGGGTGTATTATTGACATGTCAAAGTCTAGACCCTGAATATAAGACAACCCTGTTTTTTCAGATGTATTTCCAAGAAAAAAAACATCGTCTTATATTCGTGTCAATACGGTAGTTCACTTCATAGCTGAATAAATATTGTTTGTTATCCAACTAGATGTTCCAGAATCCTCCACAGCTCCACCAAGTGGCCACTCCACCCCAATACCACCCTCTTATCTGCCATTGGAGGAGCTTGCTCTCAGAGCGAATCATGACGTCCAACACGTGGAGGTGGAGCTAGTGACTCCACCCCCCGCCGCCCCAGGCACCTCCCCCAAAACAGGCATAATTCGGCGAACTTTGAAATACTCAGAGACCGATCTGGACGCCGTTCCGTTACGATGTTATCGGGAGACAGACATAGACGAGGTGCTGTTAGCAGAGCAAGAGGACGCTGACTCAGCGTTTGGAAGTAACCGAAGTGTCATGGGAACTTCCTGTGCTGGGAGCAGCCCGCTAGGAGAGATGTCGAATGAAAGAACAGATGGACAGGAGGAGGAGGAGGAGGAGGAAGAGGAGGATGTTGCGAGCTGGGTCACTGTCAGGATGCAGGGCGATGTGAGGAGGCTGTTGGCCGATCAGGAGCGAGATGAAGAAGAGGAGTTTTACAGCATGATGCTAAAGAGGTGGGAAGTGGCAAAAACACAATTTTTTTTAAGCAGCGATTAAATGATTCATTATGGTTCAGAATATCAGAAATAACAAGCCTATCTTTTTCTAGGCCCCAAGATCGTTTCAGTAACAACCATCCAGCTCTAAAATCTCCCATCCTGGTCCGTGGTCCTTGCAGAAGGTCCGGAGACAGTTTGGACACATTCAGCCGGCATTTTGAGAACATCATGGAGTCACACCGTGCCAAGGGCACCTCCTACAGCAGTCTGGACAGTCTCGACCCTCTGACCTCTAGCACTCAAACTGTCCTGACCTTTGACTTCCCCACACTGACTCCACAGGTGCAGGGTCAGATCTACCAGAGTGCCCGGCAAATCGTAGAGCTCAGCTTCGCTCCATTGGCACACATAGAGATGCCCAGCCTTTCAGAGTCGGCACTGACGATAACAGGGGAGACGGATGCCACACGAGCGCCATCCAGTGAACGTCTCAGCAGCGGGTCCGACGATCGCAACGGACAGAGCTGGCAGAGCAACCCACCACTTTCACTGCCCAGGTTTGTGTAATTTTCATCACTGAAGTGAGGAATTGTATGTTTTGAGTAGAAGAACTTAATAATGTGCTCTGGTTGTAGAAGGTCATCTGTGCAGTATGGAAGTATGCCCTTCTGAGGCTTGTCCAAATACTCACACTTGCGGTCTTGACCACTTGGGAGCACATGCATGCAACAGAAAGTAAGTGCACAAGACTGTCCCAGGACTTAAAAACACGACTCAAAAAGTGTATCCCATCATGCATCATGTTCTGAAAATAACCCGCCAGACTTTTTTGCCAAGATCTCGCGAGAGGTTGTGGAAACCTTTCCAGTGTAATTTTAATGTTGATAATAATTAGATATTTAGGTAGTAAAACATAAAGTGTTGCATGTTTTATTGGTGCAAAGATGAGTATATTTATTTTGTACAACATTTGCTACTGCTTTTTATCACTTAATTAGAAGCACCACAATTATTAAAGTGTCGTCTGTTATAGGGACTACTGAACAGACATTTAGAAGTGTATTTTAAAAGGAAAAGTATTGAAAATCAAAATAAACCTCTATAAACGCTTGCATTTTTACAACACTATAAGTGAAAAGTTGTGGTCTTCAGGTCCACTTAGCAACACTAGGAAAATACTTCATGTAAGTGAACAAGTGGTCAAGTGCAAAGACGGCAAGTGTGTGTATTTGGACAAGCCCTGAGTAATATGGTCTTTGCAATAGCTCAGTTTCTCCAGCAGAGGGAGTAAACAAGCAACAGTTGCATTTGAAGTAAAACATACTGCGATTTTTGTCTACTATGACTTAAATATTGGTGAATCTTAAGTAAACCGCAAAGAAATGTTCAGGTTATATTTCACCCCATAATCAAGAGTACTTTTTGTGAGATTGATGTAGAGGTTACCTGATATATTACCCCAAACCAGGGTTTAGGGTAACTAAGTAATCAATAATATGTAATATTTAATGTATTTTATTTATTATTTAATATATGTACATTTCATTTGCAGCTTGGTTTGACAGGTTAACGGTGAATTGCTTGAGGTGGATTCTAAGCAATATTTTTTTTATCTATCCAAGTGTAGCTAATTTATGATTCTGAATGACTTGACTGCAGGCTGAGTTTAGACCGGTGTGTGTGTGTGTGTGTGTGTGTGTGTACACTTTTGCTTGTACATGTGTGTTTTGATACAGAGATTATTCATCATTAGGAATTAAGTGTTGTTTTCTAGGATTATTTTAAGGCAGAAGTACATTTAGGTGGTTTCAAGTGAATGAAAGTGTTTTGAGTAACTCACCACATTGAGTGTTCTCATATGAAAGTGGAATAACACTTCAATATAACTGAGCTGAAATACAGTCATCAACAAAACATTGTCGGTATTTACCCAAATTGATATACCGTATTGGCCCGAATATAAGACGACCCTGATTATAAGACGATCCCCATTTTCCAGATGTACCTTTTGTTTTTTCTCAGTAAAACACATTTTGTCTTCAATTATTTTCATATTGCATATTTTTCCTATTTTAATTTTTGTTTTGAAAGTATGGTAAAAACTGGTAAAATGTACCAACAATCACATTTAAAAAATATACACTTTTTGATATACCAT
>NW_015506286.1:270737-285987 GCF_001515645.1 Sinocyclocheilus grahami
TGTGTGTGTGTGTGTGTGTGTGTGTGTGTGTGTGTGTGTGTGTGTGGAGGACAGATGAAAAGCAAAGACGATTGCTGGCAGAGAACAGAAGTTACTGCCGCATAGATCACCTTGAGACGCATAGAAACCCAGGAGGCTGGGAATAGTTTGAGAAATTATATATATATATATTTTCAATCAGAGGAATGTTGCTCCATAAATCCTTATTTATAGGATGAATAATATGATATTTTATATGTCCCGTGTCTCTATTCTGGTTGTGTCTTATAAAAAAAAAAAGTTAGCACCTGTTCTAAATGTTATGTATTTGGAAGCACAGTGGAGCACTGCTCTACAATATTACACTACCATCCTGTAGTAGCTAAAGTAAACCACTAGGTGGTGACAGTCATTCATAAGTTCTTTTTGCAAAGGCGTCAGTATTAGAATTAAGCACACCATTAGAATTAAAAGAATCACTATTGCAATTGCCCATAATGATCAAACTTCACACATTTCATTAGAAAATATTGTATTGAAAATCCCTAAATTGGATCAGGTGCAACAGTTTTAAGTATAAACACAACATAATGGATTTGCACTGGTCAGCCAACCTATGAACCAATCAGATCCTTAGTTGTCTTATAATGAGTGCTCATTTGTTATGCCAATTAAAATGTGTCTGTTGTTCATTTAGCATGGCAGGAACAGTTGCAGCATTGTGGAGGTGCTTAGCCAAACGTTAAGCCCAGTGACACAGAAAACCCCAGTCTGAACTCTTTCTTTAGCTTTCTCCGTTTCTCTCTTTCGTTCTATGTTTCGACTACATGGGTAAGAGTGCAGAGAACATAGTATAAGGTTAATCATCAAGTGGACTGTATGTGAATATACACTATCATTCAAAATTTGATCTGATCGGTAAGATTTTTTAAAAATGTAAAATGTTTGCAGTTTAAATTAACTGCTTTCTATTTAAATATGTTTTAAAATGTAATTGATTGCTGTAATCAATGAATTTTCAGCATCATTACTCCAGTCTTCAGTGTCACATGATCTTTCAGAAATCATTCTAATATGCTGATTTTTGACTCAAGAAACATTTCTTATTATTACCAATATAGAAAACTGTTGTGCTGCTTTATATTTTTGTGGGAAATGATACATTTTATTTTCTAGATTCTTTGATGAATAGAAAGTTCAGTATTTATTTGAAATAGAAGTATTTTATAATATTATGCATGTATTTGGATCTCTCTTTTGATCGATTGAATGCATCCTTGCTGAATGTCAGTCTCAGAAGCATGCCAGTTATCAAATATATGAACAGACTTATTCCGGCTTCCCCATGCACTGATTTATTGGCTGTTTACCGCAAAACTGTACTACAGAGTTTTCGGACTGACAACCGCACTTACTGTAAATGCAGAAGCAAATACCTTTTAATTATAATTCATTGTGAAATTTTCAATTTAAGCGACTTTAGTTGTAGCCGGTAAATAACTAAACTATGTCCAGAGAAAAATTAAACACTCATTTGAGCAGTGAATGTATTCATTTGCTGTGTGTGTGTGTGTACGTGTTTTTGTGACAAATGAGGACATAAATGTGTATAATGACAAAGGTATGACAGGTATTACAAGGAGAAGGTGACTTTTCAGGACATTACCCCATGTCCCCACTTTTCAAAACGCTTATAAATCACACAGAATGGAGTGTATTGAAAATCTGAAATAGCACAAAGTCTCCTGTGAGGGGTAGGGTTGGTGTAGGGCAATAGAATATACGGTCTGTACAGTATAAAAACCATTACACCTATGGAGAGTCCCCACTTTTCACAAAAACAAACCTGTGTGTGTGATCAAATGATTCATTATTCAACTATTCTAAAGAGAATCATGGGAAAGAAAACAAGAGGTTTGTACATTTTAAAGAGTGTGTGAACTGAGGAGCCGCTGTAGAGGGAGAGATTGAGAGATGTTACATGCCACACCGCACTGAAGTCATTAGAGCGTCAGCAATGTTCACAAAGAGAGAGATAACAGTGGGAAACTCTTTGGGAAGGAAATATCTGGCAAGTCTCTGAGTTAAACAGTATAAGGATGGATTGAAATTTCAGGATCTTTGGAATCGAGATATTTAACGACTAAAAACATTGATTCAGTCACAAAGAGATTCAAACAGCAGCACTGGTCTCATATGTCCACAAACACCTGAGGAGATGAGTGAGAGCGTAGTCTCTGGACAAACGGCTCAGGTGGACTGCAAAAAGCTGAGCATTAATACAAACATGGCTGAGGTCCAGAGAGTCGCATCAGAGAGGCGTTTTGGCAGAGATGGTCTGAGAAAAAAAGCCCACTCCGTGTTTTGCTGGCATTGCTCTGCGCTGAAGGAGAGGAGCGTCCTGACCCGCTGTCACACACCGTACAGGTAGAAACTGTTTGGACAGGATGCAGATCGTCACTGTATTGCTGTATTAATCTGTCATTGTCCTCATGAATGTAATGTAGCAGTATTTAGCAGAAAAGGCAAGCATTACTATTTTTATTGTTTATAAATTGGTATTAGAAAACCAGAAACAACCCAGAACACCTACAGTACAATGGGCAAGCAACACTCACTTTTGAGAATCTTCATAAAATGTTCAAATTATTACAGTGAAGTTATTTTTATTAATGCATTTTTTTTCTCTTTGGTTCTTACAAAATTATTTCTTCTAAATTGTTCACATTTAGATGATCCATCCAGAAATATGGAACAGTGTAATTTTAGTTGCTATTATTACTATTATAGTTTTTTTATTTATTTTGAATTAGATTTTTCTTTCTTTTTTATTGGTTTTTGTCATTTTTATTTCATTTCTGTTTTTATTTGTAAATGTGTGTGTGTATATAGTTTTAACTAAATGTTAGTTTTAGTTTTTTTTAGAACTTCAAACTAAACGAAAATGAGAAACACGCTAAAATATAAGTTTGCATTTTTTCCTATATTTTGTTTCAGATATTGTTTAAGTGAGTAAATCCTCTTCAAGTGTGTGCCTTTAGTGTTATTTAGTATTGTTAATGCTGTTACTTTATACATGCCAACACTTTACAATAAAGTTTCATTTGTTAACATTAACTAACATTGAGCAATATGTTTTTACAGCATTTTTTAACCTTTGTTAATGTTAGTTAATAAAAATGTTTGTGTTCATATTAGTTGACAGTGCATTAATGTTAACAGATACAACTTTTGATCTTAAATGTACTAGTAAATGTTAAGATTAATAAATTCTATAGAAGTATTATTTATTGTTTGTTTGTCAACTAATGTAGTTGGCTAATGTTAACAAATGAAACCTTATTTTAAAGTGTCACCATACAGAAATGTATTAATATGCGAATGAATTATATAGAGAGTGTGTGTGTGTGTGTGTGTGTATATATATATATATATATATATATATATATATATATACACACACATATACACACTCTATATAATTCATTCGCATATTAATACATTTCAGTTTTTTTCAATTATCCTTTTAATTTTAGTTTACATTTTAGTTATTTTGGTATGTGCTTTTGTCATTTCATTAGTTTTTGTTGGTTTTAATATTTCTATTTGGGTTTCATTTATTTTAATTAAATTTGTAGTCATTTTTAGTACTTAAACGTATTTCAGTCAGTTGAAAAAGCTAAATTTCTCATTTTCATTTAGATTGTTCATCAATGTTTTTAATATTTAATAGACTCCATAGAATTTTTAATTGTTAGAAAACTTTCAGATTCATTTCAATTGACAAAAAAATGTTTTTAACAACGCTGTTGCACATGTCTTATCAATACATTATGCTGTCATTTTTATATTTTATGTTTTATTTTGTTTTATGTCATAAGCGGAGCTTGTCATTAATTTTTTTTTTATAAGATTCTGATCACAATAATGAATTTTCTTTAGAATAATGTGCACGCCGAATTGTTGACAGTAAAATCAGGAACATGTTAAAAAGTAAATGCAGTCAGATTTGAAGAAGAAATCAATCCTCAGTGAGTTTGAGCATCTTCTCTCTGACCTTGTGGTTTGCACATCTCTCTCTGTCCTGTGCCGGTCTCTGTGCCGCTGTTATATAAAGCAGGTTTTCATGCAGCTTTTATTGCTCACAGCGTCTGTATTTTAAGAGCTCTTCTCTCTCTGACAGGTGCATCATGGGAATGTTCATCCAGCGGTGTATCTCTGACAGGCCTTGGTCGTGTCTGTCACCCTTCCTTCCTTGTTTGTTCTTGCATTGTCATCTTCTTTGATCGTCTTTTTCATATCTGACTCCTTTTTAGCAATGACTTCAGTCGCCTGGTGGCAGAGGAATATCTGCGCTACTTCAATTTTACTGAAATGACTTTGGACCAAGCACTAAGGTCAGTACATGAAAAGTGACTTTCTTTTTGTTGAACTACAAACACAAATGATTATTATTGAGCTATTATTAACTATTTTGAGCTATTATTAAAGTATGTTTTATAAGAAAATACTCAGTATAATCTTCAGAATATTACTTCACTTCAGTCTTTCTACCTCAACATGTCACGTTTAATATTATTCTAAATTCTGTTTTCTCATTCATACATTTGTAATGTTTAATACAATGTTTAGTAATATACTATATATACAAGTTATGTAATAGTGTGTGTACGTGTGAGTATTATGATTTGTGTATATATATATATATATATATATATATATATATATATACCTACAAATGAACGTCAACAGCTCTGTATGCTCAGAAATATGATTGCAAACAATAGTGTTGTTTGCAATATCTCCGTTTTTAAAACAAAATTAAAAAAAAACAGGAATGCACTTAATGGAAGTCTACGGAGTTTAAGCGCTCTGTTTAACCCTTCAACACTGGAAAAGGCTGCGAGATGGACGTCCAGAGGGATCTGGGGTCTGTCAATCACTGCTGATTTCTGTCTGCTGGCAGGCTATTTAGCGCTGCTCCTGTGCTTTTGTTAAAGGGTTTAGGGCCATCAGCGAACACATGACGCCTGTTATAAGCCAGACTCACTGTCGCCATGGTAACAGGTTTATGGTCCTGATGAGAACTGTGAGCGATTTCAGCTTTCCTCTGATGAAACTCCTCAGTCCACAATATCAGATGATGTATTCCAGAGCCTTTCTGCAGCTCCAGACATTCATATATTCATGCTCTCGCAGATTAAATGTAGGACATCTCATGCTGACTTTCAGAGGCAGAAAATGCCCGACTCTGACATCTCATCTGAAAATGTGCAATAAATTACAAACTTACAGACTTTTTGAGCACCTTCAAATGCATCATTGGCTGAATCTGGTGACGAAATGTCCTGGATTTTTTTTTTTTAAGAATCTATATAACAAATAACAAATAAAGGGATTTTGGTTTCCATAAATAAAATTAGGCCTATCTTTAAATCTAAGTCTTTAAATCTAAAATCTCAGTTTTAGTCATTTCAGTATTTCAAAAATAACTTTGCAACTAACTGAAATAAGTTTGTTATATTTTAAATATTAAGTATATTTTATTTTTAAAACATTGTATAAAAATATAATAGTTTTAAAAAGTATTTAACATGTATATTATATGTATTTAATAATATAATTGTATTCTCGTTTTATAAAATTATACATTTTCAAATTTTCGCTTTATAGGAGTAAGAATATTATTTTTCACAATACACTGGGGAAACGCTGGAAAAATGTGATTAATTGCATTTTAAATTATTATTAAAATGCAATTAATATATATATATATATATATTATCCTCTGCATCATTAAATGTGTAAAAGTTCTTTTAGTCAGGCAGAATGCTGTTGATTTCTCTGTGTTATTGTGCAGATGATTGAGGACTGATAACAGCTCGTTTATCAGGTGTGTGTTGGTCTTTTCTGTTGGCAGAACGTTGGCAAGCGAATGTCCTGCACTCAGTTCATTGGGAATCTAGAAGGACTAAACAGCAGCCATGCATGAAAGTCTGTTAACTGCTAATCTAAAAACCTATTTGAAATTCTCAAGGGATCCTGTAGTGAATTAGCCTTCCGGCTTGGCCTACAAATGAACGTCAACAGCTCTGTATGCTCAGAAATATGATTGCAAACAATAGAGTTGTTTGCAATATCTCCGTTTTTAAAACAAAATTTAAAAAAAACAGGAATGCACTTAATGGAAGTCTACGGAGTTTAAGCGCTCTGTTTAACCCTTCAACACTGGAAAAGGCTGCGAGATGGACGTCCAGAGGGATCTGGGGTCTGTCAATCACTGCTGATTTCTGTCTGCTGGCAGGCTATTTAGCGCTGCTCCTGTGCTTTTGTTAAAGGGTTTAGGGCCATCAGCGAACACATGACGCCTGTTATAAGCCAGACTCACTGTCGCCATGGTAACAGGTTTATGGTCCTGATGAGAACTGTGAGCGATTTCAGCTTTCCTCTGATGAAACTCCTCAGTCCACAATATCAGATGATGTATTCCAGAGCCTTTCTGCAGCTCCAGACATTCATATATTCATGCTCTCGCAGATTAAATGTAGGACATCTCATGCTGACTTTCAGAGGCAGAAAATGCCCGACTCTGACATCTCATCTGAAAATGTGCAATAAATTACAAACTTACAGACTTTTTGAGCACCTTCAAATGCATCATTGGCTGAATCTGGTGACGAAATGTCCTGGATTTTTTTTTTTTAAGAATCTATATAACAAATAACAAATAAAGGGATTTTGGTTTCCATAAATAAAATTAGGCCTATCTTTAAATCTAAGTCTTTAAATCTAAAATCTCAGTTTTAGTCATTTCAGTATTTCAAAAATAACTTTGCAACTAACTGAAATAAGTTTGTTATATTTTAAATATTAAGTATATTTTATTTTTAAAACATTGTATAAAAATATAATAGTTTTAAAAAGTATTTAACATGTATATTATATGTATTTAATAATATAATTGTATTCTCGTTTTATAAAATTATACATTTTCAAATTTTCGCTTTATAGGAGTAAGAATATTATTTTTCACAATACACTGGGGAAACGCTGGAAAAATGTGATTAATTGCATTTTAAATTATTATTATTATTCTCTGTGTGTATATATATATATATATATTATCCTCTGCATCATTAAATGTGTAAAAGTTCTTTTAGTCAGGCAGAATGCTGTTGATTTCTCTGTGTTATTGTGCAGATGATTGAGGACTGATAACAGCTCGTTTATCAGGTGTGTGTTGGTCTTTTCTGTTGGCAGAACGTTGGCAAGCGAATGTCCTGCACTCAGTTCATTGGGAATCTAGAAGGACTAAACAGCAGCCATGATTTTCCTAAAGAACTCCTCAAGGTGATGTACTGTGTATTTCATAAATATAACTCACTAAAGCAGCATTTTGAAACTGTATTGTTTGCATTATTTATTATTGATGGTACATTCTCCATAGAGAAGATATGCATGTCAATAGGCCGTCTTCAGTAGATGGGTTAGAGATGTTTAGCAGGTGTGTTGTTCGTACATGTGTGTGTGTGTGTGTCTCTCTCTCTCTGTGTGTGTGTGTGTCTCTCTGTGTGTGTGTGTGTGTCTACTGGTTTATATATCCTGGTGGGGACTTAAACCTGACTACACACAGACTCGTGGGAACTCGTGTCACGGTGGGGACCTAAATTGTGGTCCCCATGGGTACAAAAGCTTATAAATCATACAGAATTAAGTTTTTTGAAAATCTAAAAATGCAGAAAGTTTCCTGTGAGGGGTAGGTTAAGGGGTAGGGTTGGTGTAGGACAATAGAATATACGGTCTGTACAGTAGAAAAAACATTACGCCCATGGAGAGTCCCCAAAAGGATAGCTGACCAGACATGTGTGTGTGTGTGTGTGTGTTTTGGCATGGGTTGATGGTGTGTACACTTGTGTGGTCATGCGACAGCTGTGCTATTATGCGTTCAGCGCTGCTGAGTCTGATTTGAAGCAGGAGAGATCTGTGTCCCGGTGGGAAGCGATGACTCTTTAGTAGGTCATTTATTGGTTTATATTATTAGATTAGTGCTGTAATGTCATTGGTAGGAAACGGGATGGTTTGCTTCCATTCATTAACCCTACAGGCACATTCTGAACTAATCAGATGAGTTCTTGAGTTAATACTAATGAGCTAAACGAGGTTTAGATTGATTTTGGGGCCAAGAGCGGCCGCGTCGTGTGTGTAGTGATGTTTTGAAGCTGCTGCAGGACTCTAATAATATTATATTTATTTATTTATTAATATTTTTTTTAAAGGAGTAAGAATATTTTACATTACAGTGGGTTATGTTACCGGGAAGGAGAATTTAAATGTGCTTAATTGTCATTAAAAAAACGTCGCAATGCAAAAAAAAACTAAAATAACAGTTAAAAAAATTATTTGTGTGTGATGTAATATTTATATATGTGTGTACTTTATTTATTTATTTTGCTTTACAATGGGAAAATACTGTGGAAATGTTCTTAATTTTACAAAAATGTAAACGTATACAAAATTTATTTAATATATATTTACAGTTATTCATTTATTCAATGTTACCAGGAAACTGGGAAACGTGCTTAATTGCATTTTAAATGTGCTTAAGTGTCATGCAGCAGATATGTCTGTATAAGACGTTTCTGGGTTTATTTTTCACAGGAAGTGGAAGGTCAGGTTAAAAGAACTGCATTGTGGGACACTGTTTGCACATGTTGTAAAATGCATTCAGCAAGTTCCATATGAAAATGTTTATACTGTGCACATTATGCATAGTGTATACTACAGTAATAGAAAGAGAATTATGATAGTATGCTGTTCTGAACATAGCTAACAAATGGTGGGTTTGCTGTTGGTTCAGTCTGGTTTGCACTGACGCATTCTTCAATAATGGCCTCTTTGCAAATCCGCATCGCATTGTGACTGGGAAAAAAAGCAGAGAAAATCCTGTTTTCCATGGCATGAATCCTTTGCAATCTCAGTGCTCTGTTAAAGGCGCAGCAGTGAGCTTTATCTGAGGAGCTGCTTGTGTTTCAGTCCTTCATCTTGTTGATGAAAACACTGACTCTCGCTGGGACAGAAAGCATCTGAAGAGCGATCGACGAAGCGAAGGAGAGCCGATGGAGATCGGTCTGTGTTCTTGCTGTTCATGCCAAGTGTTTTAAATCAGTCCCTATAGTTTTTCTGACGACCTCTCTTTCTCTCTCACTTCTCTTTCCTTCTGGCGATCCTTTTCTCGGTCCCTTGCAACATCAGTTCTCACACTCTTGCCTCCTACTCGTTCTGCTTCTCTCATTTAAACTCAACAGCTGAGCAGGACAACTTACATAAGCACACTTCACTCGCACATTGTCATATAAAGCAAAGCTGTTATTGTGGGGTGCTAATTATTGGACGAACAGGGTTATTGTTTAATATAAAATGGATTGTTTTGGCTCTAAAATCTGACTGGATGACTCTTCTTTCAAAGACGATGTACACACACCAGTGAGCACACAGCAGGACAATTATATATTGACGCAGCATGTTGCTAGACGCTAGTGAAATAGTAAATAGCCTTGTTTGTGCTTAATCATGGGTTTTTGATTGACTTGAAAAAATGTAATAATAAATAAATAAAAAGAAATCAAATAAATTTTTAAAAATTCCATTCTTAACCATGGGTTCTTTTGGCTTGCTTGCTTATTTTATTTATTTTATTTTATTTTAACTTTTTTTTATTTACATTTCTATACAGTATATATATATATATATATATTGAATTTGTGTGTTTTGTTACAATATGATATAAATTATGCTTTATAATAATATATCAGTTTATGAATAACTTGTCAAATTAATTTTGGGGTTCTTATTTTATTTAGAGTCTACAGTAGGTGTATTTGTTTATTCATAAAATAATTTAGAATATTTATATTGTTTTATAAATGATTTTGTATAAGTTCCTATTATATTTGAAGTGTGTGAATGTTTTTTGTTTTTTTCACTGTAATGGACACCAGCATCAGAGGGTTAAAGCAAGCGATGTATTTGTTCACATGCATTTATTTATTCAAAATTATTAGTTTACATCAAGTCACATCTGTGATGGAAAAAAGGAGGTCAGATGCAAAGATTTTGTGTCTGTGTGTCCCGCAGGAGGCATTTATTTAGTGCAGCGGTGAAAGACGATGGATTTGTGACTGTGTCTCTCACATGTGGGTTGCTTGTGGGCTTTTGCACACGCTGGTGAAGAGAGCTTGAAGTGCATCATCGTCATGGAGATGGAGGGGCGGGACTGAGGCTGTGCCACTGATAGGGTGGTCATGGGCTAACGGCGACCCATTTAACTGCAAGTCAGTCTGTGTGTGGAGATAACGACAGACGGGGGGTGAAAACAATTAGCTCTGTCCTGTTGAGCAAATTCACTCAACTCAGACCGAGCGGCTAATCGCTTTGTTCAAACTACAGGGCCGTCCGGGTGATGCTCATTCAGTCCCTGCGCAGCATGCCACGCTATTCCACTGACAGACAGAAATATCATCCAGGCCAATGAATTGCTTGGAGGCTGTCAGCAATAATCATGCTTTTCTGCGTTTTCAAATTTGTTGAAAACAGTTTGAGTAATGATTGTGCAAGGAAATGTTCATTTAAGTTGAATTAAAATTTCATTTCATTAAAGCAATTCAAGTGATAGGAAAACAAACTGCATTTCAAAATTCATATTAATGTTTAAGTTCAACGTTTTACTCAAGTAATGCAAAAATATTAGTCTTTGATATTAAATATTATAGTAATATTTTAGGATATTAAAAATGCAGATCACTTCTGCCCAAGATATGTTTTTGAATATGTTACAGTACGATGAATAATAAATGAACTATATTTAAAATGCATCTGCAGTGTAGCTATAGTTGTAAGAATCAAATCATAGTTGTAAATCTAAATTTATCCTAATTTATACATTATTAATAAAACATTTACAAAGAAATGCATGCTCATCAAAAAAACTGCTTTGCTCACATTGGTCTCAAAGTTTAGATATCTCATAAAGAGATATATGTAATAATCTAATATATATATATATGTGTGTGTGTGTATTTAAATTTACATTTAGACATTTAGCAGATGCTTTTATCCAATGTGACTTACAAATGTGAACAATGGAAGCAATCAAAATCAACAAAAGAGCATTGATATGCAAGTGCTATAACAAGTCTCAGAATATATATATATATATAATTTTTTTTTAAATTGTGTATTTTATTTAATATTTAATAAAGATTTAATATTTAATCATTTCTATTTGCATATTTAATGTGCTGACATAATCCAAATATATGAAGTAAAATTGGTTGGACATTTTTAATTATTAATATTGCATTAAATATGCACACAATAAAAACTGATAAATCTAATGAAATCTGTCAAGAAGGTCAGGCTGTATTTCTCCCCAAAATCAAAAGAAGAAAATATCATTGCCATTACTGCAATGCATCAAAAATAAGAATAATAATTAATTTAATTTAATGCTTTTTTTTTGTTTGTTTGTTTTTTATTTTTATGGTGAGCTGGATGTTTTACTGAGCTTTTTTTTCTGAACTATTCGCCAGTCACACTTGTCGTTTTATGATGTTCTTTGTGTTCATCTCTCTCCCATAATAATTCCATAATTCCATGTTCTTCCCTCTCGCTGTCCCACCTCTGAGCACAAGTGCTGAATGTTAATCAGCATTCAAAGCGAAGCGAGCCGAGTCTGTCTGTCTGTGTTTGTGTGTGTGTGTGTGTGTGTGTGTGTGTGTTTGAGGGAGCTGGATCGCTGTGATTGGCTGCCTGAAACCTGAAAGAGAGAGAGAGAGAGAGAGAGAGAGAGAGAGAGAGCTTGCAGCCTCCTTTGAGTCTCTCTGAGATTTAGAGACTTTCCATCTGCGGAGCCTGAAAGATAAAACAGAACAGCAAAGACGACACAGGACGACGTGAGGAAGTGGCCATTATTAGATCGTACATGGACATGTATCTGTGACTCGGTTTTGAGGAGACCGTCCCAAAAAATCCATCAGACCTATCATGGATCCCAGATGGATTGACCGCAAAGAGGAGTGATGCACATTTTCTGAAAGCGTTTGGTCCTTCTAGGCTGTAGACGAAAGAAAACCAGCTCCAGCTCCAAAAGCAACAGGCTCTCAGCCGTCTTCCCCTCGGATTGTTTTCTGTGGGTGTTTTTTTTTTTTTTTGCATTGCGTGCTGAGTTTGGCTCGTTGTTCGAACCTGCTGCAGGTGTGGGGATTCCTGTATGCCGCGCTGACCACCTCTTTTTGTGTCTTTTGTGAGGGCGTCGTGTGTGCATTTCATGTTTTTCCAGGTTTCCATTCGCCTCATTCCATCTGTCAGATCCCGGCTGTTCTTTCACACTTCCGAAAGCTTTACTTGCCATCTGTGGCATCACTGTGTGTGTGTGTGTGTTTGGCCGCTCGCTGTTTGCAATGTTTAGCTTGTAGAAGGTGGTGTTTGTAAGCCTCCTTTACATGTGTTCAGAGTCCGCAAGGGAAATACAGTACATTTCAAGATCACTGTCCTTTTTATTTTGCTCTGAATGACTTGATTCTCCAGTTTTAGCGTCTCACAAATGTAACGTGTCATGTATTGTTGTCCTACAGATGGTCGCAGACTCACTGTTGCGTTGCTGAACACGTTTCATATTGCTTTCATGTTTAAGGTTAGATATTAAGACGATGGTCTCAAGGCATATATAGTTTTAAGTGATCGCAAAGACCGCAAATCTGTGCTGGACTTACAAACCTGATGCAAAAAAGGACCCACAGCACTTATTTTCTCGCATCAGTCTATCTAAACACTTGGATTTTCCTTCATTTTTCAGCCAGATTTTTTTGTTTTTTGGGGGGGTTTTTGTATTTGGAGTTACCTCGTCTATTAAAGGAGGAAGCCATGTTGGGTTTTTTCATATGTTTCTCTTATTGAAGATTCACATTTATGCATTTGGCAGATGCTTTTATCCAAAGCGACATACATTGCATTTAAAGTCAGTTCTTGCTTAATCTGGGAATCAAACCCATGACCTACGGGAAGACTTTTACGCTTTTTTAGTTGAATATTTGATGAAAAACATCAGAGTGAACTCATTTGAAGATCCAAAAACCCACCTGGAGTTGATTATTTCCCATAGTGCACTACAGTTTCAGACATGATTGGAGTGAACAGTCTGCACTCAGCCGGACGCTTGCGCTCCCGTTCGCTCTGCTCCGTTCGATACGGGCGAGATTTCCGTATGATGGACCCGTTCCGTTACCCGCGAACGCCCAGATCCCGATCGCTCAAACCTCTGGTGTTTCCAGACCTCCTGGGAAAAGCACAAGATGGACAGAACCACCCGCAGGCCCGCAAGAGGAAGAGGGTAACCTTGTCTCGTATCACTTACCTGTTCATCTTTTATCCTGCTCACCTAGTCATCTGTGCCAAAAATGACATAGATGGACCATGCAAATATCATTCTCCACTTTTGATCAGATACAGCTCTGATTTGTGTTTTTAAAGACCATACACTCTTAAAAATAAAGAATCTTTAATGGTATTAATGGTTTCATGAAGAACCTTTAACATCCATAGAACCCTTCCATTCCACAGAAGGTTCTTTATAGTGGAAAAAAAGATATTTCGAGTTTTAAAATGTTCTTTGCACTAAGAAAAACATTGTTCTTTTAAGAACTGGAAAGTTCTTTGTGAAGTCCAACAATTTTTTTTTCTATGACATGCTATGCTGCAAATCCCCCTTTTGGAATACTTATTTTTAAGAGTGTAGTGTACTTTTAAGAGTACAGTAGCTTATAGATTATCTCAAAGCTAATAGGCATAAACTAAAAGAAAAATAAACTTCATATCTCTATCGGAATTGGTTTTCCTATTTATGTCTTTGAAATGAGCATTGAGTTTGTTTTGCCCTGAAGGACTGAGAGGGTAAATTTGCTCTGTGTTGCTGCTGAATTTCTAATACACATTGAGATTATTAGCTGTTCATGCTGAGGTTTCTTTTTTCTAGATGAAAGGACGTGTGGAGGGAGTTAATATGCTTATTAAAGTCCTTCTCTCATGCATATTTAGTTTGCCATCTAAATTAGGACATAGCATAGACTTGTATTGCTTTTATATACATCGTATAATGATCTCTAAGGCAAATCATTCAGCTATGCTTTGTAGAAGAAAAAAAAACACACATTTATTTAATTTATGAATAATTTTTGTCTTTGAGATTTTGTCCAATATAGGCACAGTCTTTGACTCTGTCGGAGAATCAGTGTAGATTAATTTGCCAACCCAGGATTCCACTGTGACGCAGGTGTTTGATGACTGACGTCCACACAGACTCGTCATTTACACAGATGATGTGTCAGTTAAGTGCTAATGTTCAGTTGGAGACCGTGCCGACAACAGCTAACACCATCTGTGATTGTTTTGTTTAATTTAGAAGCTATTTTATTTGTATTTAATTTTTATTAAAAATATATTTTAATTTAATTTATATATTATTAATTTATTTTTATTTTCTTTTAATATTTTAAATATTCAAATATTTATTTTATATAAATTTTTTTATTTATTTATTATATTAATATATGATATATATCCTATATTATAATTGTATTTCTTAATTATTTTTCATTGTGGTTTAGAAACGCGTACAAAAACGTCTCCAGGTTGCATATGTAACCATGGTTCGCCGAAGGGAACGAGACGCTGTGTCGAAACGCTACGGGAATGCCTCCAGCGTGACCATGCTCTGAATCACATGTGTAATCAGTCCAATGGATGGGCAAGACGGCACGGGCAGGGTGACGTAACGACCAGAAAGCATAAAAGCACGTGCGGTGAAACTGGCGTCAGCTTCTAGGAGTGAAGCAAGCGCTGGCAGGGATGCCGGAAGTATGGCCCTGAGACGCAGCGTCTCGTTCCCTTCGGGGAACCATGGTTACATACGTAACCTGGAGATGTTCCCCTTCAGGAACTCGAACTGCGTCGAAACGCTACGGGAACGAGAATGCCCATGCCGCCAGACTTGCAAATCCCTGCCTAGTGTGGAAGAGCACAACTAAGGCGAGAGAAAAGGGAGCCAGGAATGGCTAAAGTAGGCGGGGCCCGCCATCCCGATGGCCAACTTCTGGAGGAGTGAGCCATGACCCCCGAAGGAGAGGGGAGATCAGAGGGCTCAAGGCTATGGAATAGCATCCTGATCCACCACTTAGCATAAGCTTCTCTGGCCGGAGGCCTCGGCCTCAGCACACCG
>NW_015506286.1:286027-313852 GCF_001515645.1 Sinocyclocheilus grahami
TGGCCGCCATGAAGACCTCTAGGGTGGAGTGGGTCAACCCTGTGGATAAACAGGCCTCCAGGAACTCCAGAACTGTAACAAATGGGCAGTTAGTTGGGTCGAGCTGGCGGGCTTCGCACCAAGAAGTACAGTTTCCTCATAGAGGGAGCTCTGGATGGAGGATGGTCTCAACAACTTCGGTTGAGAGACCAGAAGCTATGAGTTGTGCCTCCTCAGAGGCCACACCCACAGCTTCCAACGCTTCTGGCGGGGGGGCGGCCCGCCCCCCCGAGAGGAGATCTCTCCTGATGGGATTCTCCCATGGAGCGCCGTCGAGGAGAGGAATCAGGTCCGAGAACCATACTCGGCCCGGCCAGAACAGGGCTACTAGCAATAGACGGACCCCGTCCTGACGCACTCTCTCTAGAACCCCGGCCAGAACGGGGCTACTGGCAGTCGACTGACCTCGTTCCAGCGCACTCTCTCCAGAACTCCCGGGAGCAGAAAAATCGGGGGAAAGGTGTACAGACAAGGCCTCGGCCACGTCTGTACTATGGCATCCAGCCCCAGTGGACCTGGATGAGTCAAAGCGAGAACCAGAGGGGACCGTGCGATATCAGTGCGAGTCGCAAACAATTCCACCTGAGCCTGGCCAAAGACTCTCCAAGTCTGCTTCACCCCTCGGGGTGAGGCATCTATTCCGCGGGCCTCGGCCCCTGCCTCGACAGGATGTCTGCCCCCACATATATAAAAGACCACTGCTGTGTTGTCGGTGCGCACCAACACATAGCGATCTCTTAGGCCTGGGAGGAAGTGTTTCAAAGCTAGAAACACGGCCAGCATCTCCAGTCAACTTATGCGCCACGTGAGATGGCGGCTGCTCCACAGGCCATGGGCCGAGCGCCCATTCATGACCGCTCCCAACCGGTGAAAGATGCATCCGTCGCTAGCATATGCGGCGACCAGGAGCTCCCAGCACCAGGCCCTGACATAAGAACCAAGGTTTCCTTCACATGTCTAAGGCACGTAGACCCCGCCGCGTGACCTTGAGCATGCGAAGCGGGTTTCCTCTAGGGGAGAACCCCTTGGTCTTAAGCCACCACTGTAGGGGTCTCATGTACAGCAGGCCAAAAGTAACCACTTTGGACGTGGCTGCCATCAGACCCAGCAGTCTGGAACTGCTTGACAGTGAGTGACAGGCCTTCTCTCACTCTCGTGACGAGGATCGACTCGATCCGAGCAGGAGACATGTGTGCCTACATCGGGGTCGAATCCCACACCACGCCCAGATAAGTGGTTCTCTGTACTGGAAAGCACACTTTTCTTGGCGTTAAGACTTAACCCCAGCTCTTTCGTGTGAGCGAGTACTAGCTGCGTACTAGAGACATCCGTGGAGGTCGCGAGCCTCTTAGCACTGCTATGTTTCCGGGCGGTAACTGAGAGAAGTGCTCGCCGGAGACCGCTGCGCCCTGGAACACCGGCAGGGGTGGCAGACCGATCTCCTGAGGGCACTGAGGAGAGACGGGCACAGAACCGCCTTCCGCTATAAGCCTTCGGCCTGGGAGCGCCACTGTGACTCGGCAGCGCGTGAGCCACTTGGTCACATAAACAATAACAATCTCCTCTGAGAAAAACTGATGACTGATGCTTGTGTTTGTGCAACTGGC
Organism: Sinocyclocheilus grahami; assembly: GCF_001515645.1. Lineage (NCBI taxonomy): Eukaryota > Metazoa > Chordata > Actinopteri > Cypriniformes > Cyprinidae > Sinocyclocheilus > Sinocyclocheilus grahami. The sequence goes on from NW_015506286.1 coordinate 287,674, forward strand.
AATCTCATCGACGCCCTCATTAACCTCCTCAGAGGAAGAAAGGAGGAGCGTCGAGCCCTCTCCCCGGGGGGGAAGAACCGCAGCGCAGGCTTCCAAACCCAGAGAGCGGGCGCTGGATCTGGTGGTTATGAAGATAGGGACTCGTCTGTCTACATTCCCTCCACCGGATCCATAGGCGAACCCCACGAGCACAGCCGCCACTCCACCTCTGGCGAAAGCGGGGCCGGCGCCGCGAGAAACGCCGGTGAAGACTCCCTCCTCAAAGAGAGTCCTCGCAATCCCCGGACCCATGGCCAACCCCCACGACCACAGCCGCCACTCCACCTCTGGCGAAAGCGGGGCCGGCGCCGCGAGAAACGCCGGTGAAGACTCCCTCCTCAAAGAGAGTCCTCGCAATGCGGACAGTCAGCTGACTCTGCGTGTTTTGCTCCCAAGCAGACAACACACAAACTGTGTGTATCCCCACCCGAAATGTAGTGCGGGCAGGGAAGAACACACAGCCTGAGATGCTGCCGGCTCTCGCCGTATGTTTGTCTACACTCATATTGGTAAAATAAAGAGTGATAATGGACAGCCAACACCAAATAAGACTGACCCTGCCCATGACGTCTGCCCATCCATTGGACTGATTACACATGTGATTCAGAGCGTGGTCACACTGGAGGCGTTCCCGTAGCATTTCAACGCAGCTCGAGTTCCTGAAGGGGAACCAGACATGCTTAAACATTTATCTATTCTCTATTCTTTGGTTATTAATTTTTCTTATAAAAAAAAGATATGGTTGGAAAAGGTTTGGGTTCTTGGTTGTAGAGTTAAATTAATGCTTCACTGATTGTTAGGTATTGATGTGGATTGATGTCCAGATTGACGTTTATTTGTGTAGACGGTGTGACTTTATCTGAATCAGATGTTTATTTCAAGACTTGTCATCTGTCACAGTCTGATTATGATGCCACTTACTGCAGATTATACATATGATGCAACTCATACGCCAGTCTATGAAACCAAACACAGTCATTTACAGCTCAGTTGTGACTCTCTCTCTCGCTCTCGCTCTCTCTCTCTCTCTCTCTGCAGGCCCTGTACAACTCTATTAAAAATGAAAAGCTGCAGTGGACAATGTAAGTGTTTTCTTCCTGCTTTCACCATTTAATGAATGTAAGGTTTTACTGTAGATGCAATGTGTTACTACCAAACTACCCACAGAGAAACACGAGTCAACTAATTTTATAATTTTAAGAACACATTACCATGGTAACCATAGTTTCCTCAAAATTAGCAGAGTTAATACAGCTACTGTCATTATTGTAAAATCTATAACTATATTTGGAACGTATGAGTGATTGTTTGCTTAGGCAAAAACAAGGTATTGTTTTTCATGTGTTGTATTGCGTTTGGGTGGTTGCTACATTCAAAAAAATATTTAGGCCTAAATGTAAGATTTATGCATTTGAATTGCATTTAAAATTTCCACAGTTTCAACATGAACAGACTTAGTAAGTAAAGTAAGTAAAAAAAAAATATTTTTTTTTAAAGAGTATGAACATATGGCTAGCTATATGAAGTTAGTTAAAATGTAAAAGATTAAAACTATATAATATAAAAGATTATATATTTAGCATCAATAAATTTGATTTATTGATGCTAAATATATAAACATGGATATTGTGTTTTTAAAACACAATCAGTTTGTATTACCGAAATCTGACCTGTTTGATATATGTATATGATATGATAAACGTTCATGATAATTTATGAAAGTTTATTAATTTCTATTAAATCTGTGTAATCCAAATGGATGGAAATGTTTTATGCACAAATATATAAATATAAATATATATTATTTTAGTATAATTGAGATACTATTATAGTTTGAATGAATATTTAGAATTAGTTTTTATTTTTATATTTTCTGTTTCAATTTTAGTTAAAGTTTTAGGAATTTTGTTGTGTGTATTTTCTAACATATCCATCTTGTTTTTATTTATTTTTATTTCAGTGTTCCGTTTAGTTATTTTAAAACATTGTTAAACTAAATGAAAATGAGACGTTGCCTTGGAATGAAATGTGAAATAAAATAATATTAAGTTTTTATTTGATTTAATAAAGTATTTCAAGATTTTATTTTGTAACTATAATATATAAATATTACATTTATGCTTAATATTTTTCCAATTCAGGTCTCTATGCTTTTGTAGTATCTAGATATGCAGTCTCTTATTTTTGCCCATTTTATCATCTAGCAGGATGAAATTGCATGTTCAGTCACTTGGAAAGTAATTTCTTTGTTTAATAGTGATGCTTTATAACCGTAATAAAAATAAAATGATTGCCATTGTAAATTTTCACAAAGATACAAGAGTGATGCCATAATAATAAATAGTGAAAGGAAAGCAGGTTTTAGTGTTTCAGGCATTGGAGACGTGTTATTTGCTAGAAACAATAGTGTGTGTGTGTGTGTGCTGGCTATTCTCTCTCTGTATTCACACACACACACACCAATTAAAGACCCTGGCTTTCCGAGTGCCGTTGCTATGGTTACGGCTCCATGGATACCGCTGCATAGTTACGGCTCGGCTGCATTCTGTCGATATGAATTCACCCCCTCTCTCTCTCGCTCGCACGGAGCCCTAACCTTGTTCTCATGTTCAACACTCATCCACACGCCCACACACACCACAGTGCTCTTTAAAGGGCCCCGCTCACATCCTGAGCAAAGGTGAACCCACAGACTCCTACTGCAGCTCCCAAAATAGCCTCATCTGTCCCTCCTTGAGCTCATGAACAAGAGCACAGCCGAGAAACACCGGCCCATCCGTATCGAGCCGCTGAAACTCAGATTCTGCAGTCTCGTGCATTGCTTTCATGCTGTTATTTTAATATTAGCATGTGAATTCTGCTGATTTTAATGAGTCACCAAGGTAATGTTGTCTAGCTGGCTGATGTAGGTGAGGTTTTTGTCAAAATTGTGAGAATGACTTGCATGCATTGGTTAGAATGAGTTCAAAAAGATCTGAGAGTTTAAAAACAATCTGTATGTTTTGCATCGGATGTCTTCGTTGTCGAGCGAAAGTGTGTCTGATTGTATAGCTGTCATTAAAGCTGGAATACTTGATTCACAATTAAGTAGATATGTGCTTTTCATAGTCTTTTCACAATGCAATTTAATTTGACTTACTGCATTTTGATCACATATGCACTACAATTCGAAAGTTTAGGGTCGGTAAGACTTTTTTAATGTTTTTGAACAAAGTCTCTTCTGCTCTCCAAGGCTGCATTTATTTGATTAAAAATACAGTAAAAATAGAAAAAAAATTAAATATTATTACAATTTAAAATAGCTGTTTTCTGTTTGAATATATTATCAAATGTAATTTATTCCTGTAATATAAATCTGAATTTTCAGCATCATTACTCCAGTCTTCAGTGTCACATGATCTTCAGAAATCATTCTAATATGCTGCTTTGCTGCTCAAAAAACATTTCTGATGATTATCAGTGTTGAAAATAGTTGTGCTGATTCGTGTTTTTGTGGATACATTTAATTTTTCAGGATTCTTTGATGAATAGAAAGTACAGATAGAGTCAGATTGTAGAGGAAATTATTGGAAAGTTAAAAAGAACAGCATTGATTTGAAATAAAAATATTTTGTAACATTATAAATGTATTTGTCACTTTTGATCCATTTAACGTGATCAATTTAATAAAAGTAATAATTTCTTTAAAAAACTAATTTTAACAGTAGTGTGCATTTACTGTAAATTAAATTAAATTACTATAAATAAAAATAATTAATAAAAAAATGTAATTAAAATGTAGCATTGTTTGTACTGTATTTTATTTTTTAATTGAACATTTTGAATATAATTACATGCAAATAGGTGTTTGGTTGAAATAATGGAAACAATAAATAATTAAAAGCATAAATATCCAGATTTGAGATATATATTGAATATCACCAAAGGGATTAAAAATGCCCCCCCTGCCATCTAACACTTTCTTTCAGTCATGCGTTGTGCTGATCTGATCTGGAGTCGGCTGTGTGATTACTGTCATTAGTCTCTCTGTGTTTCATAAAATCACGTCTGCAGTTGAGTCTGCTGTAATGGCTCTGGCTAAATTTATTCTTAAGGTTGCGTTTTTTTTCTCCATCTGTCCTCCGACCCTCTCTCTCTCTCTCTCTCTCTCTTCCGGTTACCAGGCAACAGGCTTGAAGTTTTACGCACATGTGAGAGTGATTGATCATTGTTTTTCACCCATTTTAGAGCGGTGCACACATAATCAGGCTGCTTTTCACATCATTTGTTTCTTCTTGTGTCATTTGAATGCTGTTTATGAAGACAGTGTTGTCATGGGATAATTATCTCAAATAATTTGACATCTGAGAGATTCAGAATTGGAATAGATTAAAACCTTAGACTTTATATAAGAACTTTTTTTTTTTTTTACTCGCAAAGTAAATGTGAATGGTGTTTGCATGTGCATAATATCACCACCATAATACTAATATACTATTATCGTTTTGATTGATATGTTGTACTGTTTTATAGCTGCCACTACTAAAAATTAGAAAGTGTTTACATCAGTCTTGAAATACTTAAACTGATGCACAATTCACTTACTGCCTGTTTGCATTTATTTATTTATTTATAGTTTTTTTTATGTACAAATAATTACTTTGTGAACTAAAGCGAAATTACAAAAAACTTCCAGTTCTTTGGAATACAAATAATTACTAATTAAAAGTATTTAAATTTCTGAAATAATTGAATGTACTTTTATTTGCTAATACTTTTGAAATGAATGAATTAAGACTTTGTTCCTGATATACATTTAAAAAAAAAATTTAAATCACTGAACATGGCCTGGATATTAGGTTGACCGCAATATACAGTAGTATATATTTCTATACAGACTTTTTGAATGCATTTTATTTTTTGTTGACTCTGATAATTATGAAACGTATCTAAAACCTAATTAAGTAAAAAAATATGTTTGCATGATATAGTTCTGCAAATTTAAAACCATATGGTAGAGCTTTGTCTTATAGATAAAAATATACATTTAAAAAAAGCAATGAGGTCATTTTTTTTATGTCTATTAAAAATAATTTAAGTAAAAAAACATGGGCTCATAGAGTTGAATGTTAAAGGGTTTATCAGTATTGAACAGCGCTGAAGCAGTAGCATTATTTCGAACTCTTGTGTGTTTTGTAGCTAAATCGTTTTGAGGAAGAAACTGTTTTTCGTCTCTGTTTTTGTGTTAATGGTGGCTGGGAAAGCTGCTGGTTCGTGGAGGTGAGCTGAAGGTTTTTGGTTCTCGTGATTTCCAGGTTGGTGTCGACGAGTCTTTGCAGAGACTCGTCGAGCGTCTCTCCCCTGAGAAACATCACGCGGATGGGACGGCAGTGTGATGCACGTCCTTTCTCTGAGAAAGACACCATTAATGGGGTCTCTTCACTGACCTCAGACATTCGATGTGTGTATTCACGAGAAATATTACACCTCAGAGTGTGCAGAATGTGGCGAGAGACCTCATAAAAACAGCCGAGAAAGACAGGAACATTCACACATCCACTCTCCTGCTTTAAAGCGCTCACATTTTATGCGTACAGGTTATTGTAGTTAACTAAAACTAAAACCATAAATTACTTGAAATAAAATAAACTATAAAAAACTAGTTAGTTTCAGCCAGGGCGTCATTTCTCATTTTCATTTAGTTTAACTTAATGTACTAAAATATCTAAAAATTTATAAAAACTGTTTAGACATTCAAAAATAAATATAAAAATGATAAAAACAAAAAATTTTAAACATTAAAATTAAAACAAAATATAAAAAAAAATAATTTAAAATATTAAAAACTATAATAGTATCCCAGTGATAATAAAATAACACTGATTCGTACTCTGGTGTTTAAATGTTTTTATCGTACTTTTATTGTGTCTCATGTAGTTTTATTTATAAATATTTTGAATTTATTTTTATTTGTAATTGTGTTGTTTTGTCATTTTTATTATTATTTTTAACATGCATATATATTTTTGAATAACTTTTATTTCAGTTTTAGAGAATTAAAATGTATAGTTTTTAATAAAGACTATATTGTTTTATAATTTTTAATGTTTATTTCCGTTTTAGTGGAATAAAATGTAAATAAAAAAAATAAAAATTATATATTTTATTTGTTTTATTCAATTTCAAGTAGCAAAATGTGTTTTTAATAGTTTAGTTTTCAGTTTCAGTCAACAATAATCACCCTGCTCTGAAATTCATTTGAAATGTTAGTCAAGGTTTCTTGCACTAAAAACTATTTCATTTTTCATGGCCATTTCCACCTGTTTTTGCAACTGTTCCTAAGACTTCTAGATGTAAATGACCTGTTTTGGTTTGGCTCATTCATCAGTCATTCATCATGCAGCATACTAAATAGGCCTTGATATGTAAATGCATGCTGTCATATATTCAAATGATCTGCATGGAGTGGCATTTGTAGCCCAATTTACTTCCATAATTTCCAAATGAAAAGGGATGTTTAACCAAAAAGTAGAGTGGGACCTGCAATTGACTTACATGTGCTCATGGTTGGGAAAGTGGTGTTAAAGCAAGCCTAAATAGTACAGTGAACACTTCAGTTTCCAAAAATTCAAGGAGAATTCGATTTTTCATAGTACGACGGCTTTGAAACACCCATCCATTTAACCTGCGGTCGTCTCGCAGTGGCATGCCATAATAGATTGGCCTGTGCGATCAAGTCTTTGATTTGATTTCTGTGATGGAGAGCATCAGGCCGCCGGTGGCAGGTGTGAGAGAGAAACCCGCTGGGAAGAGCACTTTACTTCAACACGCACTCGATCGATAGCGTCTGCCACACTCGGGGGGTTTATGATCAGCGGGAGGGAAGTGGAGAGCGAAAACTGTCGGGGGAAAGACTTTTATTCACTCTAGGCAGGACGCGCAGCGAGACAGACCCAAAATATCACACCGAGTCTGATAGAGGGTCTGAATCCGAACTCCTGTAGTCTTTAAACACACTGGATTTCTCTCCACAGTTACTGCAGCATAAAGAACACTAGATGTGCATTTCCAAAAGCAATAGCAATGCTTTCAAAGCAGGTCAAAATGTCTAGAAAAGGAAAAGAAAAGCATAGGAATTGTTTAAGAATTTGTCACCTTTCGCCTCCGCTCCCTCAAGCCGACGGCCTCCGCTCCCTCAAGCCGCCGGCCTCCGCTCACTCTAGCCGCCGGCCTCCGCTCCCTCAAGCCGCCGGCCTCCGCTCCCTCAAGCCGCCGGCCTCCGCTCACTCTAGCCGCCGGCCTGCCACTGATGATTCAAACGCGAGTTTTGAGCAGTGTAGAGTAGCGCTTGTTGTTTGTCATTTCTCTGATCACAAATGCAGACAAGGTGCGATGCAACGCAGCACTTAAAAAGACAGTATAAGTCATTATAATCCGTAATTATGTCCCCACTAAATGCAAAGAATGCCTCGTTTGTAATGGGTTTTATTGGTTTTGTCTGGTCATGTCGGGAGACGGCATCACAGTATGGTAGGGGCGTAACATTTCCGTCACACGCTTGAGGTATCCGGCCAATCACAACGCACTGGATAGCTGGCCAATCACAGCACACCTCGCTTTTCAGAACGATGAGCTTTGTAAAAATCGATGCGTTTCAGAAAGGCGGGGCATAGAGGAGAAACAATAATGTACTGTATGTGGAAAATAATGTGTTTTTTTAACCTTAAACCGCATAAACACATTTCATTACACCAAATACACAAAATAATGTTCTTTTTAGCAACATCATATGACCCCTTTAAAAAAACCGACAAAAATGAGTAAAATACAAAACAAAAAACAAAAATGAAAACTAAATAAAAAGCTATAATAGTATCTCAATGATAGTATCATTAATATACTATTGTAGTTTTATTAATATTTTGAATGATTTTATTTGTGTATTTTTTTCATTATTATTTTGTTTGTTTTTTTATATGTCTATATAGTTTTCAATAATTTTTATTTCTACATATAATTATGTAGAAAAGGAAAAGAAAACAAAGGAATTGCTTCAGAATTGGTCTTCTCAACAAGCTGCATTATTTGAGGACTCATTCATGTCTGTAACACCAACAATGCAGGATAAATTATGTGACTGTGTTTAATATTTAGTGTTGATTACTGGAACTGGCCCTAACACACTAAGTTTAAGCAATATTAATAGAAACTATATATCAACTGCCGTTGCATTTTTCGGATATAAGCAGTTTGATGGTAATCTGCTGTTTTAATGTGTAGGATGACAGTATGGTCAGTATATCAGTAATTATGAGAGGGCACTATGAGGCAAGGCAAGTTTATTTATATAACACATTTCATACTCGGAGGTCATCTCTGATATATGTTTTGAATAATAACAGGATAATTGTGTTTCCAGGGCGAGTATCGACCAGATAAACAGTTATCAGATGAGGATTTGAAGAATGCGGTGTCTATTCATCATTCGCTGGCCATCCGAGCCACAGACTACAGCAAACGGCCAAACGTGTTTTACCTCCGGACCGCGGACTGGAGAGTCTACCTCTTTCAGGCTCCGTGAGTTCACACACTCAACCACAAAACACCGCAAACCTGTTTAGGAAGACATGCCATAGTCATCAAAATGTAATAACTCCATTTTCATTTGATGCCATTAAGCTTATTATGTTTCCCTCCAACCTCCTCTCATCTAGAGACATCACAATAAATTCACCATCAGTTCCACTTGGATAAAATTAAGTCTCATCCTACATTTTATTATGTTCTAGTTGAATATTCTGTTATACATGCAAATGCACTACTAGATACTATTATAGTTTTTATTCAAATTTGATTTTACTTTTACTTTTGAATTTTAGTTAAAACTTTGTCATTTTATTGTCTGATTTCTATCATTTTTATCAGTTTTTGATTTTTTTAATGTCTATATAGTTTTTATTTGAGATTATTTTAATTTTAGTTTAGGTTCTAGTGATTTTGTTGTCTTTTTAACATTTTTATGGTTTTTAGTTTGTATGTCTATGTTTTTTATGTTTCAGTTCATTTTAATTTTAGTTAAAGTTTTAGTTTTTTATTTTGCTGTCTGTTCTTATCATTTTTATCTTTTTTATATGTCTACATAGTTTTTATTTTTATTTCAGTTCTTTTTCATTTTAGTTACATTTTTAATGATTTTCTTGTGTGTTTTTGTTATTTTTATTAGTTTTAGGTTTTTTTAAAATATGTCTATATAATTGTTTTATTCATTTTTATTTCAGTTTTAGTTATTTTAATACGTCAAGTTAAGCTAAATGAAAAGGAGAAGTGTTGCCTTGGCAACTAGCACTGCACAATGTTCTTAGTAGAAAAATTAGTATTCAGATTGACAAATCTGTATCACACAGTTGTGAAAATTGCTTGCTAACCACATGTGCATATGCTTCTATACAAAAAACAAGAACATTAATCTTTAACTGGAATAAATAATCTGTGCAGCATGAAGCTCAGCATGTGATGTCTTTTCTGTCCAATTCAAAACACTCATGCAGTCCTGTCAGCTGTGTTTCTTTCTATTGTGTGTGTGTGTGTGTGTGTGTGTTCACACACATCCCTGTTCCCCAGGAGAACTCGCTCTGCTCTAGTTGAAGTTTGCCCCAGTTTCAGCTCTCATTGCTTGTGCTGGAAAATCCACTTTTTTGTGGGTATATGAGTGTTTTTGCATTTCGAAAAAAAAAAAAAACATTTCATCCGCTGTTTTCCTGTGATTCCATGACTCCTCAGATTGGTGGAACGGTTTTAGGATTATATGTAGTGTTCTAATGAAGCATTTTTGTAAAAATGTCTATCACACTGCTTCCTTTTCATCATTGAACCACCACAGAGCTCGTTCTACATCTTATGGCTAAAAACCTTTAATGAGATTTTTACTTCTAGAACCCGTCTGTTGCAGTCTGGTTCTTCTTTTAGATGTCTTCTATCATTATTAACGTGGATTTGATTTATTTGTGTAGGAATGCTGAACAAATGCAGTCTTGGATCACACGCATCAACACGGTGGCAGCCATGTTTTCAGCCCCGCCCCTCCCTGCTGCCATTGGCTCACAGAAGAAATTCAGTCGGCCGCTGCTGCCAGGCTCCGCCTCCAAGCTGTCGCAGGTCAAATGAGCGGATTTGCATAAATGTTGTCACATACCTGTATAAATGTTATCATTATAAGGCTTTGTACTTGAAAAATAATTAAGTCGTATAATAATAAATAATATGAATATAATAATAAATACATATGAATAAATTGGTAACACTTTGCTGTAAGATTTCATTAGTTAACTACATTAGTAAATATTAAGATTAATAAATGATGCTGTAGAAGTATTGTTTATCTTTAGTTCATGTCAACTAATGTAGTTAAAAAAGAAACCTTTTTGTTAAGTGTTACTAATTATTTAACAATAACTATTAATAATTATTTTACCTATTTGCATGACATGCATCACTTATTGATTTCAGTTATGATGCTTCCTTTAAAGACAGCTGCCTGTGCAGTCAGTGAACAGCAAGGAGGCTCACTGTTTTATAAGAGTGACTGTGCATGTACTGTATCTGTGTTTATATAAACTACATTGTTATAAAGTGTGTGTTGATGTGTGTAGGAGGAGCAGGTACAGGCTCATGAAGCTCGATTTCGCTCCATCTCCACTGAGCTCGTACAACTGCGCTCGTATCCACCTGACAGGAAGGTGAAAGGTCGTGAACTTGAGGAGTACCGAATGAAGGAGGAATATCTAGAGTTTGAGGTAAATATACACTATGGTTCAAAAAAAATGTTTTTATGTTTTTGAAAGAAGTCTCTTTTAAAATCAAGGCTCCATTTATTTGATCAAAAATACAGTAAGAACAGTAATATCTTGAAATATTATTACAATTTAAAATAATTGTTTTCTATTTGAATATATTATAAAATGTAATTTATTCCTGTGATGCAGCGCTGTATTTTCAGCATCATTCCTCCAGTCTTCAGTGTCACATGATCTTCAGAAATCAGTATAATATGCTGATTTGCTGCTCAAGAAACATTTCTGATTATTATTAATTTTGAAAAAGTTTGCGCTGGTTAATATTTTTGTGGAAACTGTGATACTTTTTTTTTAGGATTCTTTGATGAATAGAAAGTTGCAAGGAACAGCATTTATTTGAAACAGAAGTCTTTTGTAACATCAGACATGTCTTTTGTCACTTTTGATCAATTTAATGCACTGATTAACTATGTTGTTCTTAAAGGAATAGTTCACCCAAAATTGAAAATTTGCTGAAAATGTGCTCACCCTCAGACCATCCAAGATGAGTTTGTTTCTTCATGAGAACAGATGTGGAGAAATGTAGCATTGCATCACTTGCTCACCAATGGATCCTCTGCAGTGAATGGGTGCCGTCAGAATGAGAATCCAAACAGCTGATAAAAACATCACAATAATCCACAAGTAATCCACACCACTCCAGTCCTTCAGTTAACGTCTTTAAAAGACAAAAGCTGCATGTTTGAAAGAAACAAATCCACCATTGAGGCATTTGTAACTTCAAACTGTCAGTTCTGGCTAAAATATGAGTCCATAATCCATAATAATGAAAAAGTCAATCTCCTGTTGTCTCTCACATCAAAATCCACCCACATATTTGATTAGAGCTGTTTTGGCTTGTAAACGGTGCTTGATCTGTGCAGATTTTTCTCCTGATTCAGACGAGACAAGTTTTTCACTGTATTTCACAAGTATTTTAGCTGGAAGCATCAGTTTGAAGTTAAAAACCTCTGTTTGGACTCTCATTCTGACGGCACCCATTCACTGCAGAGGATCCACTGGTGAGACAGTGATGCAATGCTACATTTCTCCAAATCTGATGAAGAAACAAACTCATCTACATCTTGGATGGCCTGAGCCAGTTCTGGCTGACATTTTCAGCCAATTAACGAAACGTCTCCATCTTGTAGAAAACGCGCTATGAGACGTACAGCATGCTCCTGCGGGCGAAGCAGCGCTGCGACGACGATGACCTGTCAGTGTTTGAAGCCATGCTCCTGGAGGAAGGTGCGCTACAGAGAGCTCAATCCAGCCCCACGCTGCAGGAGAGCAGTATGACCTGCAGCACCAGAGATGGTGCGAGTCAAAGCGCTGCCGCCGGCGCACAAGAACCATCCGGCAACGGCAACAACGGCTGCTCCCGCGGTCAGGGCCAGAGACACAGCTACCGGCAGGCCGTCCGCAAGTGAAGCCGCCGCCGCCACCCACAGGAAGCTCGCTGTACTGGAGAGGAAGTGAGGTCTCTCTCTTTCCTGTGTGCGCCCTCCCTGCTCTGTGTGCCATCAGGAAGGGGTGTTGATTCCGACTGAATCTGACTCTGTGATTGGCTGATGGCTGGGTGATGTCACAATACAAGGTGCTATGGGATCTGGATGGGACAACGTGATTAGGATTCGGAGGAACGTAAATATGAAATGCATAACCTTCCTTTGCCTTCTAGTTCTCGGTTTCTTCTGCGAGTTCTTACCTGAAGCCATTTCATCGCACACTACCAAGTCAAATCTGGGCCTAAACGTCTTCAAACCTTTAAAATATGATCGTGTTAGAAGGTCTTCAGTTTTTGCATTTCTAGAAATAACTCATTTGTTTACCATGCATATTAAAATTCACAAATTCTGCTCAAAATGGTCACGAAAAGTATCAACGCTTGGCAGGGCGACGTCTAGGATCTGTGTATTTTGCACGGTGAAACACGATGCTTGTTATTTGTCATATGGGCGTCTCATTTTGTCGTGTTTATGAACGGTAGATGAGCAGAAAACTGACTAGCCCGTATGCAACTAGTTATTTCTTCATGTTGTTCTAAGCGTTAGCGATCTGTATTTGTACAGTAATGCACAGGGACATCATAGTCACTAAATGCACCATCCGTTTGCTCTGCAAAACCCCGTTTTGCCCTAAAACGTCTTTTGCACTGAACACTAAATATAATTACACTGCGAAACTCATTTTCTCAATCAGTAGTTTGCCTTTTTTCTTATAAAAATATTTAAGCATCCTTAAAATTAGATCTATAATTGAGAAACAAATTTTGTATATTGTGTCTTGAATTAAGTTTTTCTTACCTAATTTACAGATTGTATTTTTCCCTAGTTTTTAAGCACAAACCTCACCAAATTTTGTAAGATGTATGCGTAAAATAGGAAAAAACTATTCAGAAAAAAGATCAACTTAATTCAAGTTATATTCTCTGAAAACAAGTTTCAGTATGCAAATGTACATGTTAAGAATGTTTAGATATTTTTGTTGAAAATCGAGACACCAATTTAGTTGAGAAACCATTTTTGTATATTGTCTTGAATTATATCCATTAACAAATTTTGCATATGTCTTGAATTAGGTTTTTCTCACCCCATTGAAAATATTTTTTTCTTGTTTTCTGAATATTGAAATATAGAAAATATTGTTTTCTAAAATCTCTTTTAGTTAGATTTCTGCTTAAAACAAGAAAAAGCTATTTACAAATTAGTTAAAATAGACTTAATTCAATATATATTCTCTGAAAACAAGTTCTAATATTTTTGGTGAAAATTAAAATGAAATCTATTTAGTTGAGAAAAAATTTTGTAATCTTGAATTAAGTTTATTAGCAATTTTCTCATTTTCAAGCACAAACCTCACTATATTGTTAGATTCGTTCTTAAAAAATCTATTTGTGAATAAGTTAAGAAAAATAAACTTAATTCAAGATATATTCACTGAAAACAAATTCTATTGGCAAATTAGATTTTTTTTCCCCCCATAGTTTTTAGGCAGAAACCTCACTAAATATTGTTCGATTTATGCCTAAAACAGGGAAAAAGACCAATTCGCAAAATCCAAGACGTTTTCTCTGAAATCATAATATGCAAAATTACGTTTTAAGGCTATTTAGATATTTTAGTGAGAGAACAAGACAAGATACAAAAAAAACAGTTTGAGAAAATGATTTCCGCAGTGAAACGAACAGAGACGTGTATCTTTGTCTGTATAGTTCATTTCTTGAATATGCTCTATTTTAGCTTCTCGTCCTTGTCTTTCTGCATTATTCTCTTGGCTGAATGTTGTCTGCTGCGTACAGCATGGCTGACTAGTGACAATCTATCGTGTTTGTTCAGTTCAACAGAAGCTGAAGTCGGTAGGAGGCTCACAGCGTGTAGTTCATGAGTCAAACGGACCCGTTACCCACGCAGCGCACTGAATGTCATCTTTTTCCTGTTAAACGCAGTTAGTCAGTGTTTAAGACGCACTTCCCCTTATTGCTTTCTTATGTAATCGATGAGAGAGAGTGTGTATATGCGCAAAAATATATCACCTATTTAAGGAATGTTTTAAAACTTATAATGAATGTGGTGTGTCAATCAAAACTGCCACATGCAATATTCAGCATAGGCCTGTTTGTGTGATCGACGCATATGTGGATGTTTAATTACACGGCACGCAGCATCCTGTGACGCGATGAATCGGGTGCTTGAAACCGTTGAATGTACCATGTTTTTCAGCATGGTGACGAGATTCCGGCATCACATTTCAATCTCAAGCATTGTTTTTTCCTTAATGGATCCTTTTGCAGATAATCATGTGGTGTTTCAGTGAGTAAATATGGTGTAAGATAACATTTCCTCAAACTCTCTGAGCTGTCTTGACTCGAGTCGAAACTGATATTATCTTACAGTGTTATTATAGAGAGTCTAAAGGGCAGATAGGAGGAAATACAAGAGGAATACAAGTAAAAAATGAATGCCTGTTTATGAACTTTGTAAAAGTTATTTGGGTGAATATCACAAGAAAACGCATCTAAGTCACATTTCACTCCAAAATCAAAAGGAAAAAATATGATTTTTTTTAGGACCGTTAAGGGTTAATTCGGTTTTTTTTTTATATCGACATTATTTTCATGAAAATTAAGCATATTTCTTCCAAGTACATGCATTTATTTTGAAATTCCCATCATTTTATACTCTTTAGTTTCTATTTAATGTAGCCTGACATACTGTAATAAAACAGCTTTTTTTTTAATTGAAATTGGCATTATGTAAAATACAAAAAAAATAATACTATGATGTATAAATATAATAAAATTTTTGGTAAATATATTGAAGCCCATTTTAAGACAATTATTTATATATTTATATTATTTAATGGCACTTTGGGTTTGAGAAAAGTGCAATTTAAATAAAATTCATTATTATTATTATTTTTATTGAATTGTCCTAAAATGGGCTTGAATATCTTGACCTATTTTTTTCAAGACCATTTATTTATTTTTGATATTGGCATTGTGACATTAGACATTATTTTCATGACAATGAAGCACACATTTTATATCCCATTGCTGTAATGCATGTATGGTCCTGAAAATCTTTAACTAGAATACTTTTTGTGTTGATTTTGGTGTGAAATCATGACCTGTTTTGAGTTTTACTCAATTCATCAACAGTCAGTGTTGATTTCATAGCTGAAATCTGCTGTTGTTCCTCTAATATAGTCCACCTTATCGATACAGCGCTGTATATCCAGAGAGCATGATGTTGAATAATCTTGTGCGATTTTAGGTGAATATAAAGTCGGAAAGCCATTCTCTGCTCAGGTGTCATTTGAATATAATGTAACAGTTGCCATGCATTCTTCTACCAGCAGAGCGCTGTCTTCAGCCAAACATACGAAACCAGAGCGAGAGTGGAGAGATCCACTGATGCGTTGCTCGGTTTGTGTTTGTATGCATATTTATGTCATTTTGTTGACTTTTCATGTTTAATGCTGATTTACTGTCCAGTGTGTGTCGATATACTGCTCTATATAATGCACATACAAACACACACATCACGTCTGACTCTGCTGAGCATCTGTCGTGTCCTGCTATGATGAAATCAGTCGACTATGACCAATATGATTATCATATGAAACTATATTTTTAATTAAGCAGCACCTGAATGTACATAAATGGCATGAAATTCTTCTGCTCTCATTTGCATCTTGTGTCTTGTTCTGAGGTGATTCTGTTGTGGATTGAGTGTCGTTTGATGACTCTTGGTGGAGGATTGCTGCTTGTTTAAGCTCGTTATAATGTCAATGAGGACAAAACTGATGTTGTTATCGACTGAAAGTGAAGGAAACACTAAATTGTTTTGTTTACTTTTTTATTTTTACTTTATTCTTTCACTTTGTTCCTGGTCTTTCATATGTGGTTCGCTTGTATGAAGTTCTGTAAGGACCGTGTTTGTACAGCCTCTCTTTATGATGGCCTAAAATACAGAAATAAATAACAAACTATAATGAAACACACCAGACTTCCCACGTGTACTTGATTGTTTTAGATTTCAAAATTGATTGTTTGATGATTGATGCTCTTTGTGAATTATATTAAAAGACATTTTTGAGAGGTCCGCTTTTAAAGGTCATTTTCAGGGTGTTTAGTTAATGCACTGATGCCATTAAAAATAACAAATATCACACGCTTATGCATGCAATAATCATTAACAAACATTTCCATCAGTGTTTGACATTAGTTATAACAGCAACAGCACTCTTTTGTTGCATATCACACCTTTTTTTTTTTTTTTCGATCTGAAAATAAACATGGTCAAAAACCACTGTGCCGAGACAGGTAGTTGAGTGATTCTGAAACTTAGTTATGTTCATGTGAAATAAACTCACAGTGTGAAGACCTACTTGACTGTAAGTGTGCAAAAAGCTCTCTGTAAATCATCTTCTTTTTGAAGTTGTTATCTACTATCTAATCTCTGGTAGTTCATTATTTGTCCAAATTGCAAATTTTTGTAATTTTTTATTGCAGAATCACCACAATGAATGCTGTAAATGTTGTGCAACTGTTCATTCCGGTTTGGACCTTTACTGCCGTCTGTCAAGCTGATGATGGTAAGAAAGTAAACTGGGTGAGAATTTGGCAGAAGGACTAAATCTAAGATTATGTAAAGCATTGCACAACAGTAAGGGAAATTCATTATGGTCAGGGAGTACAGCTGTGGCCAAAAGTTTTGAGAATGACAAAAATTTTAATTTTCACAAAGTCTGCTGCTTCAGTGTTTTTAGATATTTTTGTCAGATGTTACTATGGTATACTGAAGTAAAATTACAAGAATTTCATAAGTGTCAAAGGCTTTTATTGACAATTACAATGAGTTTATGCAAAGACTCAGTATTTGCAGTGTTGACCCTTCTTTTTCAAGACCTCTGCAATTCGCCCTGGCATGCTGTCAATCAACTTCTGGGCCACATCCTGAGTGATGGCAGCCCATTCTTGCATATTCAATGCTTGGAGTTTGTCAGAATTTGTGGGTTTTTGTTTGTCCACCTGCCTCTTGAAGATTGACCACAAGTTCTCAATGGGATTAAGGTCTGGGGAGTTTCCTGGCCATGAACCCAAAATTTCTGTTTTGTTCCCCAAGCCACTTAATTATCACATATGCCTTATGGCAAGGTGATCCATCATGCTGGAAAAGGCATTGTTCCTTACCAAACTGTTCTTGGATCGCTGGGAGAAGTTGCTCTCGGAGGTTGTTTTTGTTTTTCTTTATTCATGGTTTTGTTCTTAGGCAAAATTGTGATTGAGCCCACTCCCTTGGCTGAGAAGCAACACCACACATGAATGGTTTCAGGATGCTTAACTGTTGGCATGACACAGGACTGATGGTAGCTCTCACCTTTTCTTCTCCGAACAAGCTTTTTTCCGGATGCTCCAAACAATCGGAAAGGGGATTCATCAGAGAAAACGACTTTACCCCAGTCCTCAGCAGTCTATATGCTATAGCTGACCTCATACGTCATGCTCCCGGAGCTGCTTCCATGTAGGACTGTTGGCGCAAGCTACATTAAGCTTCAGCTCAGCATTTAACACTGTCATTCCCTCCGAGCTGACCACTAAACTTGGAGACCTGGGCATTAACACCTCACTCTGCAACTGGATTATGGAATTTCTGACCAACAGGCCTCAGCATGTTAGGTTAGGCCACATCTGTTCCACCACCATCACACTCAACACCGGCGTACCACAGGGCTGTGTGCTGAGCCCGTTCCTCTACTCCCTCTACACCCACGACTGCAGGCCTGTGCATGGATCCAACTCCATCATCAAGTTTGCAGATGACACCACGGTGATTGGCCTCATCAGAGACAACGATGAGACTGCCTACAGGGAGGAGGTACAGCACCTGGCCGCATGGTGCACTAACAACAACCTGCTCCTTAACACCAGTAAGACAAAGGAGCTTATTGTGGACTTTAGGAAGAAGAAAGGAAACACGCATGACGCCATCCACATTAGCGGGACAGTTTGGTCCTGGACCACAAAGACCTCCAGCCTGGTCAAAAAGGCTCACCAGCGCCTCTTCTTCCTTAGGACACTGAAGAAGAACCAGTTGTCTTCAGCCATCCTGGTGAACTTCTACCGGTGTGTGATCGAGAACATCCTTTCCAGTTGTATCACAGTCTGGTATGGGAACTGCTCAGTTGCTGACCGCAAGGCACTGCAGAGGGTGGTGGCATCACAGGTGCACCACTTCCTGCTATTGAGGACATCCAGAGGAAACGCTGTCTATGTCGAGCTCGCAGCATTCTTAAGTATTCCTTTCACCCTGACCATAGACTGTTTAATCTCCTGCCCTGACAAGGACCAGCAGACTTAAGAACAGCTCTTTCCCTACAGCTGTTTCCTTACTGAATTCTGCCCACCGCTTACATATTCATTTGTAAATGATGTTCATATGTTCATACTTTTCTGCTTATAGTGTACATACACTTATTACATAATCCATCTGTATAGTATGTTCATAGTACACCTATCTGTATATCATGCTGATAGTATTTAAAAATCTGTAAATTATGTCCATAGTACTGCCTTATCTGTATATTTATTGTACATTTATAACATATTGGAGACACTGTATATCCTGTATTTACTGCTTATTGCACTTCTGGTTAGATGCTAACTGCATTTCGTTGCATTGTACCTTACATGTGCAATGACAATAAAGTTGAATCTAATCTAATTAAAGTGATTATTACGGTTTGAATATGGATATTTTTCTTACAAAAACGCAGCGATTCACTACAGAGGCCTTTGTTCACCATAATTTACAAATCTCATAAACTTATATTTTATTCACAATAGAATATAGATAACATATCAAATGTTGAAAGTGAGACATTTTGAAATGTCATGCCAAATATTGGCTCATTTTGGATTTCATGAGAGCTACACATTCCAAAAAAGTTGGGACAGGTAGCAATAAGAGGCCGGAAAAGTTAAATGTACATATAAGGAACAGCTGGAGGACCAATTTGCAACTTATTAGGTCAATTGGCAACATGATTGGGTATAAAAAGAGCCTCTCAGAGTGGCAGTGTCTCTCAAAAGTCAAGATGGGCAGAGGATCACCAATGCCCCCATAGAACAACATATGCTCCCATCCAGACGTCGTCTCTTTCAGGGAAGACCTTGCATTTTCCAACATGACAATGCCAGACCACATACTGCATCAATTACAACATCATGGCTGCGTAGAAGAAGGATCCGGGTACTGAAATGGCCAGCCTGCAGTCCAGATCTTTCACCCATAGAAAACATTTGGCGGCGCATAAAGAGGAAGATGCGACAAAGAAGACCTAAGACAGTTGAGCAACTAGAAGCCTGTATTAGACAAGAATGGGACAACATTCCTATTCCTAAACTTGAGCAACTTGTCAATGGGGTGGGATGCCACACGGTGGTAAACATGGCCTTGTCCCAACTTTTTTGAGATGTTGATGCCATGAAATTTAAAATCAACTTATTTTTCACTTAAAAGGATACATTTTTTCAGTTTAAACATTTGATATGTCATCTATGTTGTATTCTGAATAAAATATTGAAATTTGAAAACTTCCACATCATTGCATTCTGTTTTTATTCACAATTTGTACAGTGTCCCAACTTTTTTGGAATCGGGTTTGTATACGCAAATTGCCATCATAAAAAACTGAGGCAGCAGACTTTGTGAAAATGAATATTTGTGTCATTCTCAACTTTTGGCCTTGGCTATACATGTAATTCAGGAATGGGCACCTTTGATAGTGATGAGGGCCAGCATTTTTTCTCCTTTATACCAAGGGGCCAGATTACTAATCCACGTCCTCACACCTTTTACACCGTCTTACTCGATTTCCTTTTTATTGAAGGAAATTAAAGTATCACTAATGTAATTTGTTTTTAAAGATTTTATTAAGTATAAAACTTGTGCAGTTATGCTATAATTCAGAAGGAAAACTTTGTTGTCAGTGGAAATATTACCTCAATTGCATTGTCTGTAAATTTGCAACAAACAAATGTACAGAGGTCCTTTTTTTATTAGTGGCCTACAGAACATTCTCAAAACAACCTAAGAGGTCAGTTAAAAAGGGCTTATTAAAAAAAAATAGTTATTCCAAATGGTAGCATAAAATAACCTGGAAACCCTAATAAGAACATAGTTCAGTGCAAACATTTCTGTCATGCATTTGGCAAAAAGCTTTTGATGACTATGAATTTTACCTTTGAAATGTGAGGCAAGTGCAACTCTGGCATCCCTGTTGTTTGTAAGCAGTGGTGTGATCATGGCGATTTAAATAAAATACAGATTTCCAAACATATGGGTATCCCCTTGAACTTGTTAAAAAGATCATCTGTTTACCATCTTGACTGGAAAATACTGTTTTCATGGTCAGTTTTTCATTTATTATTTGCTAATGTTAGGAAATGTTTACATTAGAGTGCACGTCCTACGCTGAAATTAATAAGGGGAACGGCTGGAAACTAGCGACCTCTCCTGAGATAGTGTTAACATCATAAACTGAAAGCAATCTTTATGTGACTTGCTTTTCAAATGTTTTAAAATTGATCATCCGAGTCTAATATGATCCAGCGTGCCATACTAAAAGACACTATGGGCCGCCAGTTGCCAATCCCTGATGTAATTAATAATACATGTAATTAATGTGTTTACACAATCAAGCTCTTTTTCCATAAAACCATTTTAATATACTGCAGCATTACATATAAAATCAAGGCTGTTGGATGTTGGATGTTGGATGTTGGATGTTGGGGGGGGGGGTTCAACTACCCAAATATTATGCAAGTGACATATCAGTAGGATTTCGGTAAAATAATCATTCAGATTTTAGTTTTTCAAAGGAAGTGTTTGTTTTATTTCTCCTATCTTTTTAGATAACAGGTATCAGACAGGTTTCTTAAATAATTTGCCAATCAAGTCTTCTTGGGTAAATGGAAAACCTACCTATAGAGGTTGTTCCAAGTAATTAAGCGAGTCACAATTCTCATACAGGATGGGGAAGAAGAAAGATCTTTCTGAAGATGAAAAGCATGAAACAGTGCATGACTTGCTTTTCAAATGTTTTAAAATTGATCATCCGAGTCTAATATGATCCAGCGTGCCGTACTAAAAGACACTACGGGCCGCCAGTTGCCAATCCCTGATGTAATTAATAATACATGTAATTAATGTGTTTACACAATCAAGCTCTTTTTCCATAAAACCATTTTAATATACTGCAGCATTACATATAAAATCAAGGCTGTTGGATGTTGGGGGGGGGGGTTCAACTACACTGTGTTCCAAATATTATGCAAGTGACATATCAGTAGGATTTCGGTAAAATAATCATTCAGATTTTAGTTTTTCAAAGGAAGTGTTTGTTTTATTTCTCCTATCTTTTTAGATAACAGGTATCAGACAGGTTTCTTAAATAATTTGCCAATCAAGTCTTCTTGGGTAAATGGAAAACCTACCTATAGAGGTTGTTCCAAGTAATTAAGCGAGTCACAATTCTCATACAGGATGGGGAAGAAGAAAGATCTTTCTGAAGATGAAAAGCATGAAACAGTGCAACATCTTGCAAAAGGAACTTGCATTGAACTGTCAAAAGAGTTTGAATGATTTAGAGCACAGTAGAACTCACTCAGGTAAAGGCTTATTAAAGGGGGGGGGCACATTAAATTAGGGACACATCTATGTGCAGTGATATTATATGACTGACATGGACACAGACACAACAAATATGTTAGGATAACATTTCTTGAAAGGTTAAAAATGACAGGCATCTTCATTATTGTTGTGTTGCTGTATTATATAATAAATATTGTTATTTTTCAGGTTTCGTCAGTGCAAGCTGTGATGATGTGACTGGATCTGTGGGGAAAGAAGTAACTCTCACCTGCAGCGTCTCTCTGCAGCTCACTGAATGCTGCATTACAAAGTATAAGTTTCTGTACCCTGAGAGCATTAATGACTCCGAAATCTGTCGTCAAGACTTTCCTAATGACCCCTGTGAACTGAGAAACAGCTTCACACATTAAATTAGGGACACATCTATGTGCAGTGATATTATATGACTGACATGGACACAGACACAACAAATATGTTAGGATAACATTTCTTGAAAGGTTAAAAATGACAGGCATCTTTATTATTGTTGTGTTGCTGTATTATATAATAAATATTGTTATTTTTCAGGTTTCGTCAGTGCAAGCTGTGATGATGTGACTGGATCTGTGGGGAAAGAAGTAACTCTCACCTGCAGCGTCTCTCTGCAGCTCACTGAATGCTGCATTGTAATGTATATGTTTCAATACCCTGGGATAAATGACACCTTAATCTGTGCACAAGAGCTTCCTTACAACCCCTGTGATCAGAGTAACAGCTTCTCATGCCGCTACACTCCTACTACAGCAAGGAAGGAAAAAATAGTATTCTTTGTGCAAACAATGTGTGGAATGAAAAGAACAGAATTCACTGTTAACACAATAGGTACTACATACAACACTGTTGTTTATAAATCTTTACATTTATTTAAAATCTTCTAGCAATGGTTTTAAAAGTGGTTTAATTAACAGGGCTCATTAAACCTGAAATTGTCACTGAAGCTCCTGCTCCTGGCAAGAAAGGTATGTATTCTATTATAGGTTTGATTATTTAGTAATAAATTAGAAAAATTGAGTAATAAAGCTTCTGAAAAGCCAAGGTATTGTATATATTCCATTATAATTATTAATTGCTCTTCTAGATAATTGATAGAAAACTACTCTTCAAACTCTTATCAGCATATTCATAGCTTTAAAATCACCTTTATTTTAGTGTTTAAAGTTTGTGGTTTCCAAATACGGACACAGAGTATTTTTAGAGAGTGCACAGATATGCATGTGTCAAGAAATCAGTTTTATTAGATTTTTCAGCATGCTTCTGTGGAGAATCTCAATGTCTGCCATTTTAAATTGTTTAAATTTAATGCACTTTTCCAGCTCAATTCAGCACTTTTCCAGCTCAATTCAGCATAAGATCTAATAGGATTTTACACTCTAAAAATGCTGGGTTAAATACAACCCAGTGCTGGGTAAAATAGGGACAAACCCAGCAATTGGGTTGTTTTGACCCAGCGGTTGGGTTACTACCCAGAAGGTTGGGTTAAACATTTAACCCAACTGCTGGGTCAAAACAGCCCAATTGCTGGGTTTTGTCCCTATTTAACCCAGCACTGGGTTGTATTTAACCCAGCATTTTTAAGAGTGTACCCAGTGATGATTTCATCCTGGGGCTGGGAGACACACCAAACCTCGTTGTGATGGCATGAATGGATGTGCGATCCTGGAGGAGCTGTGCGACCTGATTGGGTTGCAGGTATGGCCTCATGCTACAAGTAGTGAGAAGGACCCTTCAAAACTAGATACAAATCAGTCAGGAAGGATAGGGAGAGAGCAATTGTCTGTGGCCACTTCCTACAAAACCATTCCATTTTGGGGGTTCTCTTGCTGTTGCCTCTCCAGTGCACCTGTTGTAACATTCATTTGCACCAAAGCAGGAGAAACTGATTCACAATCACTTTTTCGTCATGACTGGACAGACTGAAAGTCCTGAAGTTTAATTGACTTGATGTTATACTGTGATGATTAACTGTGGCCTTTTTGGAGCAGTGTAGTGAGGTCAAAGTGCCACACAGAGCTGATCTGTTTATATGACTTATTTATTTGTAAAACCAGTGAATTAACTTATTCTGCAAGAAATATTTTGACATTTGATGTTAAATGTTGGAATGAAGAGATTTAGAATGAAGTGGTAAACATTAATTTTAGTTAGATTTTGGGATTTGTTGTCTGTATTTAATTAACTCTTCCCAGCAAGACAATATATGTCACTGTATTATATAATAATAAACATTGTTATTTTTCAGTTGTCATTGTAAGCTGTGATGATGTGACTGGATCTGTGGGGAAAGAAGTATCTCTCACCTGCAGCGTCTCTCTGCAGCACACTGAATGCTGCGTTACAAAGTATAAGTTTCTGTACCCTGAGAGCATTAATGACTCCGAAATCTGTCGTCAAGACTTTCCTAATGACCCCTGTGAACTGAGAAACAGCTTCACATGCCGCTACACTCCAACTACAGCAAAGACAGAACAATTCAGATTCTTTGTGCAAACACCGTGTGGAATGAAAAGAACTAATTTCACTGTGAACATAACAGGTACGGTATATGTTGTTTGTAATTCTGTACATTTATGTTTAATCTTCTTACATTGGTTTAAAATCTGTTAACAGGGCCCATTAAACCTGAAATTGTCGCTGAAGCAGAAGAAGGTCTGACTTTTGAGGGATGTCTTCAGTAATGCTTTTGCACTGGCTAAATAATAATATAGCTAAAAAATTTAAATTATTTTTAATGTTAGTATTCTGTAACTGCAATTGTGTGGTTTTGTACAGTGTCTTATTGTTTTAAAATGAATGAATTTAATAAAAACTTGTGATACTCTGATTTTAAAGAAAAAAATTGTAATCCCTTTTTATCATATTAAGTTATAAAACAGCCGCACAGAGCTGATCTGTATATATGCCTATTTATTTGTAAAACAAGTGAACTTATTCTGCAGGAAACCTGTAGCCATTTGTTGTTAAATGCTGCGAGATTTAGAATGATTTTAAGTGGTAAGCATATTCATGCTTGAGTTGGAGTTACTTTATTATAGTATTATACTATATAGTATAGTATTTATAGTATTTACTGTATAATTTACTCTTCCCGGCAACAACAACAAAAAAAGGTCATGCAGAGCAACAGTCGCTAATTCCTAATTCTAATGAATTAATTCCACTAATTAAAATGCAGAGTATAGACGTGTGGTGTAATTTAATTTGAGCCGTTTTAGGCAATTTTTTGTCAATGTCAATAAATAAATAATACAAATAAAAAACTATTTATTTAGGTCAATTTTTTTTCTTTTATGTTTTATATAGATTTCTGTAGAGCAGTCTATTTTTATCTGTATGGGCCTAATTACATGCACAAGCCTGTGTAAAGATGCAATTTAAGATTATTTACATGCAAAATGTAATTTTTAACAGTCTTAGGTTAGGGATGTCTTCATTTGAGATTTAGCATTTGGTGTAGAATAGCCTAATGTTTAGTGGATGTGTATTTATTTGCTGCCTCCAGCCATACATATGCCACACGAAATGAGAATAAAACTGGAGATCAGTGCGAATTTAAACTACATATTGACTGCGCGGGGTAAGATGTGTTTGTAGCTACTGGAAGCTCAAATGTGCTTGATGATCAGTGTTGCCAACTAATTTTCAGGGGAAGTTGCTAAAGGAAGGTCGATTTGTTGCTAAATGATGTTGTGATGACATTGCGTGGTGACGTCATTACGTAATCACATGCAAAATTGTGTCAAATCTCAGCAAAACATATATATTTTATAGATGTTCATTTAGATTTGTTCGTAGCAATATATAAATGCATAATATTAAAATATAAATAACTATTTTTAAATTCATTGAATTATCGAAAAGTACACATTTTTGAACGATTACAATTTAAGTTTTAATACTTTAAAGCAGTTTATTAGTAGTTAGTTTGTATGCTGCACTCTAAGAAAAGTAAAAAATAATGCACAATCTACTGTGTTAATATGAAGGAATTTTCTGGATTTATTTTTCCACAGGTTTTTGTACCTGCATTTTTAATTACGCATTGTATTTTGTGTTTTCGTGTTACAACGGATAACGGATAATATCCTGGAAAGTTACTAGCACCTTTTCCATTTTTCTGCATATTTTTCTTAC
>NW_015506286.1:315116-316278 GCF_001515645.1 Sinocyclocheilus grahami
TAGTTAGTATGCTGCACTCTAAGAAAAGTAAAAAAATAATGCACAATCTACTGCGTTAATATGAAGGAATTTTCTGGATTTATTTTTCCACAGGTTTTTGTACCTGCATTTTTAATTACGCATTGTATTTTGTGTTTTCGGGTTACAACGGATAACGGATAATGTCCTGGAAAGTTTCTAGCACCTTTTCCATTTTTCTGCATATTTTTCTTACAGTGCACTAACTCCTCAACAATCGCAGGTACAAGCTACTAACAAAGTGTCTCATAAATGAAAAATAACAGTATTCAATTATTATTATTACTATTAAATTAAACAATTGCAAATAGCAGCTAACTTAATTCCTGTAACGTGTGTACTGCTAGGCATCTTTGGTTTCCTCTTTTTGTGTAACTTAAATGGTAAATTGTGCCTTTTTATCGTTTGAGTCGCTTATCAAAAGTTGCTAAAAGTTGCCAAATAAATTTTTTTTAAATAGCTAAACTTGTTGCTAGGTGCTTTAGGAAGAAAAGGTTGCTAGGGTAGTCTGAAAAGTTGCTAAATTTAGCAACAAAATTGCTAAGTTGACAACACTGTTGATGATACTGACATGATTTATTTGACTATTTGCCTTATTTGGTCTTTTTGCCACTGCTTCCGTGTGTGACGTAAGCGGTGACGTTGACATGATTGGTCACAGGGTTGCCAAGTTTGTGGATTTAGTGCAGAATTGGGCTACTTGGGGTTTAAACTGTTGCAGCCGGTGCGGGTTAATGGTTTGACAGTGCATAAATTGTATTTGACTGAAATGCTTGTATTGAAATATTGTATATTCTACCAATGATAAACCTGCGCGAGATGATACATTTTGTGAAGGAGGGCCCTTGAGTTGTGTTTATGATCGCTACGATACAGTGGTTTTCAGTTTGCATGACAGTGACTGTACAATATGCATTTTAGGGATGGAATAGCATATTTTGAGGTTTTATATTTGGGATGTGGTGACTGGCTACTTTTGGTCTATGATTTGTCCATTGGGCCATTTTGGTTTCGCAGACCTGGCGACCCAGGAAGAGTGTGTCGACATCTAAACAACATTCAAAATCAAGAGTTTTGAGATTTTGTTGTTACTAGGGTTGTATATTTTTGTGTACTTGTTGCTAATCCTAATAAAGGAAGAAGA
>NW_015506286.1:316554-327219 GCF_001515645.1 Sinocyclocheilus grahami
TTATACTTTAAAGCAGTTTATTAGTAGTTAGTTTGTATGCTGCACTCTAAGAAAAGTAAAAAATAATGCACAATCTACTGTGTTAATATGAAGGAATTTTCTGGATTTATTTTTCCACAGGTTTTTGTACCTGCATTTTTAATTACGCATTGTATTTTGTGTTTTCGGGTTACAACGGATAACGGATAATGTCCTGGAAAGTTTCTAGCACCTTTTCCATTTTTCTGCATATTTTTCTTACAGTGTACTAACTCCTCAACAATCGCAGGTACAAGCTACTAACGAAGTGTCTCATAAATGAAAAATAACAGTATTCAATTATTATTATTACTATTAAATTAAACAATTGCAAATAGCAGCTAACTTAATTCCTGTAACGTGTGTACTGCTAGGCGTCTTTGGTTTCCTCTTTTTGTGTAATTTAAATGGTAAATTGTGCCCTTTTTATCGTTTGAGTCGCTTATCAAAAGTTGCTAAAAGTTGCCAAATAAATTTTTTAAAAATAGCTAAATTTGTTGCTAGGTGCTTTAGGAAGAAAGGTTGCTAGGGTAGTCTGAAAAGTTGCTAAATTTAGCAACAAAATTGCTAAGTTGGCAACACTGTTGATGATACTGACATGATTTATTTGACTATTTGCCTTATTTGGTCTTTTTGCCACTGCTTCCGTGTGTGACGTAAGCGGTGACGTTGACATGATTGGTCACAGGGTTGCCAAGTTTGTGGATTTAGTGCAGAATTGGGCTACTTGGGGTTTAAACTGTTGCAGCCGGTGCGGGTTAATGGTTTGACAGTGCATAAATTGTATTTGACTGAAATGCTTGTATTGAAATATTGTATATTCTACCAATGATAAACCTGCGCGAGATGATACATTTTGTGAAGGAGGGCCCTTGAGTTGTGTTTATGATCGCTACGATACAGTGGTTTTCAGTTTGCATGACAGTGACTGTACAATATGCATTTTAGGGATGGAATAGCATATCTTGAGGTTTTATATTTGGGATGTGGTGACTGGCTACTTTTGGTCTATGATTTGTCCATTGGGCCATTTTGGTTTCGCAGACCTGGCGACCCAGGAAGAGTGTGTCGACATCTAAACAACATTCAAAATCAAGAGTTTTGAGATTTTGTTGTTACTAGGGTTGTATATTTTTGTGTACTTGTTGCTAATCCTAATAAAGGAAGAAGAGAAAGACAAAAAACATTCAAAACAAGTTGGAAATGAAAGGAAAAACTTTGGAAGTAGGAAGGAGGACACAATAATATCTAGACTCCGTATTGGTCACACAGCTCTTAATCAATCATTATTTATTATTGGTAAACATGAATCAGGTAATTGCAATAATTGTGGTATACCAGAGACTGTGGAACATATCCTATTACATTGCGAAGCATATGAAAGAGAAAGAATGCGATTAATAGAATAATTAAATTAGTTGAATATTGAAAGAATAACAATTAAGACAATACTAGAGTATGCTCCAGCACAGTATAAAGTCTATAATGCAATTATTAATTATTTTGAAAGCAATAGGTTTAATAAATAGAATTTGAAGATCACATAATGAAGTATATAAAATAACTGTATCCTTGTGTAATACTCCTTTGGTCAAACTAAAGGTTATTTGATTTATTTATTTGATATTTTATTTTTCTATACGCGGTCACCAATATACGGCATGCTCCACACTCCAGTCCAGTAGGTGGCGGAAATACACTTTTCAAGTGGGTTTGCCAACCGCCATTAAAGAGAAAAGAAGAAGAAGAAGAGTGTGTCGACAGCTTGAGCCTTTTTCTTTTTCTCTAAAATATTTCAGGTTCAAAGATCAGGACTTAACGATGATAATGAGGAATTTAAGAAACTGAGTTTGTGGACATATACCGACATTCAGGTGAGTTCAGCTGCTGTAATGTTATATCGCAGTAGTTTTGTTGCGGTGCGCGAGCGAAGCGGTCCAAACCTGTAAAAACAACAACACGAGCAAATGAAGACGATAAAACTGTATTCCCTTAGCCTACAAGTGACCATCTAGATCAGTTTCTGCCGTTTAAACCTCAAATAAGAAAGAGAAAACAGCACTAAGTTAAATCTGAGTGATTTTGAAAGTGAAAGTAACGTTACAGTTCACAGATGAAGACATACTGAGAGATATGTAGTAAAAATCATATTCACATCGAGCGCAATTTTCCCTTTTTAAATCGATCCTCTGAATGTCTGTGAAGCGAAGTTAGAGTATTCTATTAAATTAGAAATGTGAGTATTTCTTTAGCCTGATATGTTGAAGACTGTATCTCTAAATGAAGATATATGATCATTTAATATGCTAGGCTATATGGGAATAACTAGTCTTAAACGGAGTAAATTGTTAGTTTAACCCATTAGAAATGAGCTACAGAGGTGACATCAAAACTGGATATTAAGTGTATTAACATTTGATAAACCTGTTCGAGTGACACTGTCTGCTGTGTTCTCATAATTGCTGCCCTGTGTTTTATGTATGAATGTGCTGTTTTAGAATATTTTTGCCCAATGTTTGTCCTTTTGAATTAAAAAGTTTGACTGTACTTTCAGTATATTCATAGCTGTATAACTGTCTGTTTTGCAGCTGTATTATCTCAAGCTGTATTCAGTAGCAGGATATGCACCATTTTTAATTTTTCAAGAATGAAAGTGATACTGTGGTAGACTTTCCAAAACTAAAAGACAACAATAAAGATATGTCTGAAATAGTAAGAGAAGTATGCTGTTTTGAACTGAACAGGGCAAGTGAGTCTTCATATAATGCACATCTGTAATATAGAATATGTTAGGCAAGCATGATTTAACAGCCAAAGACATCCATCTGATTTCACTTTCATTATATGTACAAAATAACACTGAGGCGTAATTAATTAGTGGAGTGGTGTGACAACAATGCTCTTGTGATTGTATTTGGGTCAACATCTATCTATCTATCTATCTATCTACACACTCTATCTATCTATCTATCTATCTATCTATCTATCTACACACACTATCTATCTACACACACTATCTATCTATCTATCTATCTATCTATCTATCTATCTATCTACACACACTATCTATCTACACACACTATTTATCTATCTATCTATCTACACACACTATCTATCTATCTATCTACACACACTATCTATAGATCAATCTATCTATCTTATGTTATGTTGCAGAGAAGAAAGAAAGTCACACAGGTTTGGAATGACATGAAGGTGAGTAGATGATGGCTGAATTTTCATTTTTGGATGAACTACTAATGTCTCTAGTCATGGTTGGTTAAGCTTCAGTTTAGATCTAAATATTTGCCTTATTTTTTTCAGAAACAGTCATGAATGCTGATAATGTTGTGCGGCTGTTCATACTGGTTTGGACTTTCACAGCTGTCTGTCAAGCTGATGAAGGTAGTGAGAAAATACATTCTTCTCCCATTCTGAATAATTCACTTTCTCTAAAGATAATTTAACCTGCTGTATTATTGATAACACGGCTGCAGTATGTGACCCAGAGTAATGTGGTAGATGAAGAGTTGCAGACGGGGGAGTGTTTGGAAGCAGTCATTATTTTTGGAGTCCCTTTTGGTGGCCGTAATGTTGCAGAAGCGACACACTTCAACTTGATTGAACTGATTGAATTTCTTAAAGTGAAAAATGACAGAAATTAGTTTACTGTTGATGTATTAAACTGATAAATATATTGTTATTTTTCAGAAGTCATTGTAAGCTGTGAGAATGTGACTGGATCTGTGGGGAAAGAAGTATCTCTCACCTGCAGCGTCTCTGTGCTGTTCACTAATTGCTGCATTGTGAGGTATAAGTTTCAATACCCTGAGAGCATTAATGACTCCGTAATCTGTCGTCAAGACTTTCCTAATGACCCCTGTGAACTGAAGAACAGCTTCACATGCCGCTACACTCCAACTACTGCAATGACAGAACAATTCAGATTCGGTGTGCAAACAACGTGTGGATACCGCAAATCAAAATTCACTGTGGACACATCAGGTACTGCATACTGTAACATTTTTGCTTATAATTTAGTAAATCTTTGCAAATGTACATTTATGTTCAATCTACTAACAGTGGTTTAAAACCTGTTAACAAAACCATTAAACCTGAAAATGATAGTAAAACTCTTGGTAAGAAAGTTATTATAATTTAATACAACTATTGATTATTTCTTCATTTTCCTCAGAACGTATGAACCCAGAAAACCCATCAGGATCCTCTCCACCAGAGACAGCAGCAGGATCCAAGGATACTGTCACCTCTGTGCTTGTGAGTGGTTTCATCATCATCATCATCATCCTCATCATCATGATGGCGATCATTTGCAAAACAAAACCAAACTTCACCAAACTTTGTAGATGCCAGAACTGGATGTTTTTGAGTGTCAGACGTGATGAGGACAACAATCGTCCAGAAAATGAGCTATAATAGCATTGAGTTTTGTTCATTGTGACTTTACATGTGGTGCTCAGGAAACACACAAGCTTTATTTGAACTCTACACTATTCTACATCTTATATCTCAAACTACTAAATATATAACTCTGGCTGTAGGTTTTTAAAACTCTTGTGTCTGTTTTATATTGATTTCTGTGAAATAACAGCATATTATTGATCTGTTTGATCAGTGTATATAACTTTAATGAACTCAAACCTTTGTGAACTTTAAGAGGAAGCACAGCGAAACTCAAACTGTGTCTTTTTGCTGACTTTCAAGGCATGTCTATTATGAATGTCATTTTTATACAGTATATTATATAGTAGTGTGAACAGTGTGGTTTTGTACAGTATCTTATTTTTTTAAAAAGGGACACTGAACGTTTTCACCAAAAGCAAGGCGAAAGAACTGAAAGGCACAAACTACGGACTAAATGATCAGTTTCCACGTGAAATAAACGAACGTCGCAAAATCCTCTTCCCCATCATGAAAAGACATAGACAGAACAATGAACGTGCAAATATGATTGTGGACAAACTCTACATCGAAGGACAACTCTACCGTGACTCCAGCATCACCCCATGGCTCTTCTAACTCAGTGTTGTTCAAAGAGTGTATATCATGATTTATCAGCTGAGGCTTTTACACCTGGAATTCCTGTCAACATGATACCAAGGGTTTGAGCCCAGCCCAGGCAAACAATTGGAAAAAGATGGGTGAGACTGTGACAGACACCCTAATGCAACATGGAACACCTCGATCGAGGCTCAACAGCGGATGCTTATATTGTTTATGATGGAAAATTATTCAACAGACTGCATTCATATTTTGACACGTGGTATAACGAATCAAGGTGCATTTAGAGCTGATGCAATCCATTAAAAACCTGTTTACCTTTGATGAAGGAGAGTTTTAAGTGTATGGATAAGTGTATATCCAATTCATTTTTATTTATAGGCTATATCACTTCTTACGATACGTGTTGTTCAAAACTAGTTTTACTAATAAAAAAAAAAAGTTCCTTACAAAGAAGAAAATCTCCCAATGTTTTCAGATTCTGAGGCAAGAACACCGCCTTCACCTTTTGAATGGAGGTCATGCGTATAATGGAGATGTAGAGCCATCAAGTCCAGTTATTAAAAATTCAAGACCTATTAAACCGATTAATACCCATATTCTAATAATCAAACATGAAGTGAGCCAGTATATTTTATATATTTTGTCTGTCATCATCATTAAGGCATGAAGGGGAAATTTGCAGGTTATTGACAGTGCAAACTTCTGGCCAAAAAATGTTATCATAAACAGCTGTTTTTCAAGAATGTTCTCAGTCATGTTGAAAGTGGAAGTTTAGAGGTTCAGTATTTAGGCTTGTGTGAGCAGCAGAGAGAGTCAGAGAGGAATGAACTCAGATGGTGAAGACACACAGAGCGCAGGTGAGCAATAACTCGAAGTAAGTCCCCTTATATTTACAGTCATGGCCAAACGTTTTGGCAGTGACATAAATTGTGTGTTTTGCAAAGTTTGATGCTTCAGTATTTTTAGATAATTTTTCCACATGTTTCTATGGTATAGGCCTTCTGAAAAACAATGATAAGCATATCATAAGTTTTAAAGGCTTTTATTGGCAAAAAATATATATAAAGAGTTAATATTTACAGGGTTAACCCTTAATAACCTCTGCAATTCGCTCTGGAATGCTGGATATTAGCTTCTGGGCCAAATCCTGACTCCAAAATCCATTCTTGCCTTATTAGTTCTCGGAGTTGATCACAATTTGTGGGCTTCTGCTTGTCCACTCGCCTTTTGAGGACTGACTGAATATATATTGTATGAAGAGTTTATTTGCAAAAACATAATTTTTTTAAAATTGTCAAAAATCGTGTTTTTTTTATTGTTATCATGTTTTTGTGTTTGATTCTGTTAGCTGTTTTTAAAGTAATTTTTTAACCTAGTCAAAATAACCCAACTGCAGTTTGAGATGAACTGGAATGCACAATGAAAAAACATGATTTCTGAGAATTCATGTTGTTTTTGCAAATGAACTTTTCATATAGGCCTATATTTATTACATTTTACATGATCATCTCACACATGGCTCGGCATTTTCTATAATGTATTTCTATAATAAAAAATACATATCTGATATGGCTTAATATGTAATTATCATCAAACAAACAATATAATTCATATTCTCAAGGATTGAAGATTAAATGGGGAAAAAAATAAAAAATATTGCACAACCATCAATTAGGTGGTGATACGTGAAAAATGTTACTAATAAAATACTCAATAACTTTACAGAAACACACTGTAGTGTCACAAAATTCAGTTTACACATCACTGCTCTCCTGCTGGTTATACCACAGCCGTTGTTTTTGAAAATAATTGCTTTTTGCATATTTATGATTATTTATAATGAAAAAAATTGTCATTACCGTCATTGTTATTGGACAAAATAATCAATAACGTCACTGTAACACACTGTACTTTCTCCAAAATCAGTTCACACATCACTGCTCTCCTGGTTATTCCACAACACTTATTCAAAATAACTTATTAGTTTAGTATTAACACTTATTCATTTTAAATAATCATAGAAAATATGCAAAAGCAATTATTTTTCAAAAATAACTTGTCACTTGTCTCTCGGACGCCAGCGTATTGAGATCAATGTATTTTGTACAGAGTGGAGGAAAGCTGGTTTTGAGGAGAACTCGCTTGTAGCTCGTTTTCTACATCACTACGCAAGAAAAGAGGCATCAGTTGTGTAGTAAAAACATTTTGCTCGTGAGTTATTGATCCAGAAAATCTGTGAATATCTTGCTAACTTTACCGAACTGAGATCCGGGGAGTTGCCAGGCCACGGATCCAAAATTTTAATGTAATGATCTTCGAGCCACTTCTTTGTCACTCTTGCTTTGTGACATGGTGCTCCATCATGCTGGAAAATGCACGGATCATCACCAAATTGCTCATGGATAGTTGGAAGAAGTCGCTGTTGCAGGACGTTTGAGAGAGATCAAGCGCAAATCCTGGCAGCGACAGGTCGATACCATTCTTTATTCATGGCAGTGTTTTTGGGCATAATTATCAGAGAGCCCACTCTTGCCCTTGGTTGAAAAGCAACCCCACACATGGATGGTCTCAAGATGCTTCACTGTTGGCACGTCACAGGACTCATGGTATCATTCACCTTTTCTTCTCCGAACAATCGATTTTCCAGATGTCCCAAACAGTCGGAAGTGAGCTTCATCTGAGAAAATACTTTGCACCAGTCTTCTGCTGTCCAATCCTTGTACTTCCAGCAGAATTTCAGTCTGTCCTTGACGTTTTTCTTGGAGAGAAGTGGCTTCTTTGCTGACCCTTCTTGACACCAGGCCGTTGTCCAAAAGTCTTGGCCTCACTGTGCACCGTGCAGATGCTCTCACACCAACCTGCTGCCATTCCTGAGCAAGCTCTGCACTGCTGGGGACACGATTCTGTAGCTGACTCCTCAGGAGGAGACGGTCCTGGCGCTTGCTGAAGCTTTTAGCAATTATTTAAAATGCATCTGATCACTCTACAAAATAATCTAACGACAACGTGAATGAACACCACAACAGCTTAAGCAAACTTTGCAAAACAAAATTTGTCACTGCCAAAACTTTTAGCCATGACTGTACTCATCCATAACACGCTGGACAATAATCATCAATACATGCATATTATGTGATTTACACATTTTGCAGGTATTTCAAAATGCCTATGAATATAGAAAATGTATATTCTCAGAATTTAGTACTGTGTAATTATCATATTCTGTATTAGATGAAATATAAGTTATCTAAAGCTGCGTGATGTTGGTGTTTCTTGAAGCATAAAGGAATAGTTCACGAATAGAAAACCAAAAAAATGAAATTCTGTCATCGCTTAATCATTCTTGGCTCATTTTAAATTACTTTAAAGCATCATAAAAGTTGTCCATATCTCTGTAATCTCTTGTACTTCCTCTTTAGTCCTAAATTTATTATGGTGTAAATGTCTGTCATTATTTTATTGCAGAATCATAACCATGAATGCTGTAAATGCTGTGCAGCTGTTCATTCTGGTTTGGACCTTTACTGCTGTCTGTCAAGCTGATAAAGGTAAGAGAATAAACTTCACCTAGAATGAACTAAATCTGAAATAATGAAAAATATCTGATTCATAGATATACAAAACATGGCTCTTTAAAAAGAATACCCAAGAGCTTTTGACTCTTAGTATGATTCAAAATACAGATTTACTGTTTGAACAGTTTTTGCATAATAGGAAGAGAAATCCTTTAAGGTCAGAGAGCAGTATAATGTTTTTCTACAGATAAGTGCAAAATCTAATTTTCAATCAAGAATGCATGATCTTGTGTTTTCTCCACTGACTATATGACATGGCAACAGTCTGGATTGGTAAAAATCAGGAGTTTCAGCAGATTTTTATTGTTGTGTATTATACTGTATTATATGTATTAGAAATATTTACATTGTTATTTTTCAGATATCAGTGTAAACTGTCAGAATGTGACTGGATCTGTGGGGAAAGAAGTAACTCTCACCTGCAGTGTTTCTCTGCTGATAAATGAATGCTGCATTAAAAATAATATGTTTAAATATAAAGACTCAAAAATCTGTGGTTTTCCTGTGAACTCATGTGAACAGAGGAAAAGCTTCACATGCCGCTACACTCCAACTACAGCAATGACAGAACAATTCACATTCTTTGTGCAAACTTCCTGTGGATGGAAGAAACCCGAATTCACTGTTGACATAACAGGTACTGCATACTGTAACATTTTTGTTTATAGTGCAGTAAATCTTTGCAAATGTCCATTTATGTTATATCTACTAACAGTGGTTTAAAAGATATGAACAGAGGCCATTTAACCAGAAAATGATAGTAAAACTCTTGGTATGAAAGCTATTATATATTTAATATAACTATTGATTATTTCTTCAGTTTCCTCAGGACATATGAACCCAAAAAACCCATCAGGATCCTCTCCACCAGAGACAGCAGCAGGATTCAAGGATACTGTCATCTCTGTGCTTGTGAGTGGTTTCCTCATCATCCTCATCATCGTCATCATCATGACAATAATTTACAAAACAAAACCAAACTTCACCAAACTTTCTGGATCCCAGAACAGGATATGTCTGGTTGTCAAACATGATGAGGACAGAAGCGTTCATCCAGAAGATGTGATATAATAGCATTGACTCAGCAGTATGAAACTAATGACTTATGTCTGATTTTCCCTGTGGTGCTCACAAAAGACACAAGCTTTATTATATCTTAAACTTAATATATAACTCTGGCTGTAGGTTTTAAAACTCTATTCCTGTTTTATATTGATTCTGTGAAATATCAATGTATTATTGATCTGTTTGATCAGTGTACATACAGTATATGGCTGAACGTATACTGAATATGTGAAGCGATAAAAAAAACAGCCAGAGATATCGACCTGATTTCACCTTCACTGATGGATAAAATAATTTTTAATTTTTATATAATAATTAGAGACACCCCATAGAGACGGATCATACTGACTATGATTATCATTATCATACTCATATATGATTTATCAGCCAACTGAGGCTTTTTCCCTTGGACTGATTTCCTGCAACCCATTAAAATCCCGTTTATCTTTGATGAGGGAGAGATTTTGCAATGACAAATTCTCTCATGGGTGGATAAATGTTTCCAATGAATTCAGTTGTATTTACATATCACTTCTTACAATGCATGTTGTTTACTAAAAAATGTGCTGTACAAGAAGAAAATATCTCTAATGTGTTCAGGTATGCAGTAGTAAACTAGTGTATATAACTATAACATGGAGGAGTAGAGCCATTAAGTCCAGTTATTTAAAGTTCTTCCCTGCTGGAAAAAACAAAACGATAGAAACATCACAGAAATTCTAATGGTGTTCACTACAAATGCCATTACAAACATCTCAAACCATCAACTATTACGCATTAAAACCATTAAAAATGTTTCCTGTAGTGTGCTTTTGGGACATATTCCATTAAGATTTAGTGGTTTAACAAGTCACCAATAAAAGGAGACAATTTACCAGTTAAGACCATTTTGACATTCATTTACAAAGCAAAACCAAACTTCACCAAACTTTCTGGATCTCAGAACAGAATGTTTCTTGTTCCCGCGATCATCCAGCATATATAT
>NW_015506286.1:328051-330203 GCF_001515645.1 Sinocyclocheilus grahami
TCAAAATTTTAATATACTTTAAAATACATTTTATGAAATGCAGATGTATTATCAATGTTGGAAACCTGTGATACTTAAAAAGGAAAAAATATATAGCTTTTGTAACAATATACACTACTGTTCAAAAGCTTGAGGTCAGTATTTTTTTTTTAAAGAAATTAGTTTTTTTTTCATCAAGGATTTGTTTAATTGAACAGTGATAGTAAAGATTGATATTAATAGAAAACACCTCTATTTTGAATAAATGCTGTTCTTTTTAACTTTTCATTTATCAATGAACCCCAAAAAAGTATCAGGTTACAAAAAAAAACAACAATTAAGCAACACAACTTTTTCCAACATTGATAATAAATCAGCATATTAGAATAATTTCTGAAGATCATGTGACACTTTAACGTCACCATTTCGCCAGCCTACATTTCACGTAAGAGGCCTGTAGATGGCACTTGGGCTTCATCATTTATGATAGTTTCATGAAATAGTAAACGTGTACCATACATAAATAGAAGGGAATTGAATACTGATTACCATTATAGCGACTTTTTGCGCTGCACGGTTTTGTGCAGTGCTTTTGTAGTCATTTAGCATCAATTTTCTCAGCGATGTTTGATTTATAAAATGAGACAAACCGCAGATCCAGAACGATCCACAAATGTAAGCTCGTCTGTCCATGTAATTTTCAACTGATTTATGAACAAGAACGGAAACTGACGCTCCACTTTTCATTATTGTCCAATGAAATGTGAACTTCTTGTGCCAGATCATGATTGGCTGGTGTATTATGCATGACAAACGGGCAATGATTAATTATGTAATATTCTAAAATAATTAAATCGACACACTAGCTTTGATTATTGATAAACAAAGTTTAAAATATTGTTTTATTTTTTTAGTTTTTTTTTTAGTTTATTGGCAACAGAGCGGTCACCAGTTTTGTTTTGTTTTTCATTTTATTATTTTCATATTTGCATAATTTCCAACATTTTAGTGGGCAGATGATTACAGCATTTCACCATAGATTTATAATGAGATGCACTTGTAAACGTGTGTTAACAGTTTCAATTAGCAGGCCTACAATATCCTGTGGAAAACACTGTTGATTCTGTAAACTTTACTCGAGCATAGTAGCCTATAACTAGGATTATTTTAAGTTGTTTATGCCACATTCTTACACTACCTATCTTATATAGCTTTAAAGTAGTTAGATCTGACAAAATGTGCCTCTTTGTATAGGTGCAAGTAGTGAAAGTGCCATACAAAGAAGAAAATCACTCTAACGTGTTGATATTTGCTAGAATTCATGATGACATCTGAACAAGATGTCCAGGACCTCCAGCAGGAAAATAGGCCCACAACATTAAAGATACAGCAGTATATGTCATTGTACACATTAGTTTCATTAGCCCAAATAATCATTTCCCATGAGAAGTTCCAGTAATGTCTGGCAGCTGAATGGAGGTTGTTTTTCAATGAGAGCAGAGGAATAATTTTTCTTGAAACCCTCCCATGTGGTAATGTAGGGGCTCTTTGATACATTTCTTTAGGCTTTCTGGCCCTGAGACTCAACTATCTTCTCATCTATTCTCCAGCTGTGATCCTTGGAGAATCTTTGGCCACTCAAACTCTCCTCCTCACCTTGCTCTAAGACAATGTAGACACACGTCCTCTTTCAGGCAGATTTGTAACATTTTCCGTTGATTGGAAATTCTTAATTATTGTGCTGATGGTGGAAATGGAGATATTCAATACATTTGCATTTTACTTACAGCCACTTTTGAAGCTCAATGATCTTTTTCTGCACATCAGAACTATATTCTTTGGTTTTACTCCTTGTGATGGAAGATTAAGGGAATTTGACCTTTTTTTAATCATATTTATATTCCTGTGACAGAGGAAAGCCATGATAATTTCATGTTCATAGTCACCCCTGGTGTGCTAAAATTTGTAAATTATAAATGGCAATACTTCAGAGATATTTTGCTCATAGTAATTTTTAGGGGTACCAATAATTGTGGCCAACGTGTATTAGAGAATGTCATTTCTTTCATCATGTGACTTTTGGCCTACTTTCATTTGCTTTGAAAGTTTAGATTTAAAAAAAAAGAATGAATGAATGAAAAGGATAAAACAAAAAGATCAAAGCCGCCTTTGA
>NW_015506286.1:330213-330627 GCF_001515645.1 Sinocyclocheilus grahami
CATGCTGAAAGTGAAAGTTTAGTAGTGGATCAGTTTTTATAAACTCGTGTGAGCAGCAGAGAGAGTCCGAGAGGAATGAACTCAGATGGTGAAAACACACAGAGCGCAGGTGAGCAATAACTCAGTCTGAACACGAAATAATTCCCTTTATATTTACCAATCCATAACGCGCTGCTGGAAAACCGTGCGTGCATGCTGTTTACGCAATTTGCAGAGATTTTAAAAAGAGTATGAATATATAAAACGTTTTGTGCTCATTTTGACTGATACATGTTGCAGTGCTTTCCATAGAATCAGTTTTTGTTTTCAGTCGGTAAAGATAACGCAATGGAAAGATTTGCGCGTCGTGGCGTTTGTTTTTAGTCGCAGCTGTAGCTTCAGCTGATGTACGGGTGTGTTTCATTGCGTGCCCTC
>NW_015506286.1:330637-340694 GCF_001515645.1 Sinocyclocheilus grahami
TAGGAAGAGAAATCCTTTAAGGTCAGAGAGCAGTATAATGTTTTTGTACAGATAAGTGCAAAATCTAATTTTCAATCAAGAATGCATGATCTTGTGTTTTCTCCACTGACTATATGACATGGAAACAGTCTGGATTGGTAAAAATCAGGAGTTTCAGCAGATTTTTATTGTTGTGTATTATACTGTATTATATGTATTAGAAATATTTACATTGTTATTTTTCAGATATCAGTGTAAACTGTCAGAATGTGACTGGATCTGTGGGGAAAGAAGTAACTCTCACCTGCAGTGTTTCTCTGCTGATAAATGAATGCTGCGTTAAAAATAATATGTTTAAATATAAAGACTCAAAAATCTGTGCACAAGTTTTTCCTGTGAACTCATGTGAACAGAGGAAAAGCTTCACATGCCTCTACACTCCAACTACAGCAATGACAGAACAATTCACATTCTTTGTGCAAGCTTCCTGTGGATGGAAGAAACCCGAATTCACTGTTGACATAAGAGGTATTTCATACTGTTACATTTTTGTTTATAGTGCAGTAAATCTTTGCAAATGTCCATTTATGTTATATCTACTAACAGTGGTTTAAAAGATATGAACAGAGGCCATTTAACCAGAAAATGATAGTAAAACTCTTGGTATGAAAGCTATTATATATTTAATATAACTATTG
Organism: Sinocyclocheilus grahami; assembly: GCF_001515645.1. Classification (NCBI taxonomy): domain Eukaryota; kingdom Metazoa; phylum Chordata; class Actinopteri; order Cypriniformes; family Cyprinidae; genus Sinocyclocheilus; species Sinocyclocheilus grahami. The sequence goes on from NW_015506286.1 coordinate 331,315, forward strand.
ATTATTTCTTCAGTTTCCTCAGGACGTATGAACCCAAAAAACCCATCAGGATCCTCTCCACCAGAGACAGCAGCAGGATTCAAGGATACTGTCATCACTGTGCTTGTGAGTGGTTTCCTCATCATCCTCATCATCGTCATCATCATGACAATAATTTACAAAACAAAACCAAACTTCACCAAACTTTCTGGATCCCAGAACAGGATGTGTCTGGTTGTCAAACATGATGAGGACAGAAGCGTTCATCCAGAAGATATGATATAATAGCATTGACTCAGCAGTATGAAACTAATGACTTATGTCTGATTTTCCCTGTGGTGCTCACAAAAGACACAAGCTTGATTATATCTTAAACTTAATATATAACTCTGGCTGTAGGTTTTAAAACTCTATTCCTGTTTTATATTGATTCTGTGAAATATCAATGTATTATTGATCTGTTTGATCAGTGTACATACAGTATATGGCTGAACGTATACTGAATATGTGAAGCGATAAAAAAAACAGCCAGAGATATCGACCTGATTTCACCTTCACTGATGGATAAAATAATTTTTAATTTTTATATAATAATTAGAGACACCCCATAGAGACAGATCATACTGACTATGATTATCATGATCATACTCATATATGATTTATCAGCCAACTGAGGCTTTTACCCTTGGACTGATTTCCTGCAACCCATTAAAATCCTGTTTATCTTTGATGAGGGAGAGATTTTGCAATGACAAATTCTCTCATGGGTGGATAAATGTTTCCAATGAATTCAGTTTCGCTGTGGGCATAACAGGTATGGTTTATAATACTGTTCTTTATAATTCAATGAGTGTTAGCTGTACATTTATTTTTAGTCTACTAACAGTGGTTTAAAATCTGTTAACAGAACCCATGAAACGTGAAATTGACACTGAAGCTCCTGGAAAGAAAGGTATTATATTCTATTATAATTATTGATTATTGAGCTCCCGATTACTTGGGAACAAAGAAAAATGCTCTGTAGTCTCTTGTCACATGATTTTAGAGAAGATCTTAAGAAGGAAACTGATGTTTGAACATTCTGTCAAGAAATCCTCAACAGATTCTCTGATAGGCTGAAGTTGAGTTTATGATTTAAACCATGTCATAAAACATGTAAAACTCACCTTTCCAGAAGAACCTGTCAGGGACATATCGGAAACATCTGAACAGAAGAAAGCAGAAGGTCGAGGATATAAGATCGCCGTCATCGCTGCAATTATAAGCTGTTTTATCATCGTCATAATGCCAGTCATTTACAAATTGACACAAAAACACACCAAACGGAACAGGACGTTTTTAAGTGCTAGACATGAAGACGACAACAGCAATCATCTAGAAAATGTGATATAATAGCATCGACTCAGCAGTACCAAACTAATTAACTAATTTGTTTGACTTTTCATACAGTGCTCATGAAAGACACTCCAGCAAACTTCTCTACTATCTGTTAATATTCAAACTATACTGAACTGTATAACTCTGACTGCAAAACTCTGTTTCTGTTTTATATTGATTTCTGTGAAATAATGATATATTATAGATCTGCTTGATCAGTGTATTTAGTGTTCATTTTCTGCACATGCAATTTTGTAATAGTGTGAACAGTAAGGTTTTGTGTTATTCAAAGTCTAAATTCAAACTGAAAATAAACCAAATTGTGTTATTTTTAATTATTATGATCAAGTCCTCTGTTGCTAATGAAACCATTTTGAATTAAATGTGTTTATTTGTGGGAAATGGTAAAAGCCGTTCTCTGCTGAACTATCATGAATATAATGCAACTGTTGCGATGCATTCATCTAGCAGCAGAGAGCAGGTCCTTTTGAAATCAGCTGACTTTGAACAATATGAATATCATATATAGATCACATGAAATTATATTATTGTGTCTTGTTCTGAGGTGAATATGCATCATTTTGTTGTTGATTGAGTGTCGTTGGATGACACTTGGTGGATGATTGCTGCTTGTGTTATTCTAAATGAAGATCAAACTGATATAATAATATAAAGTGAAGGAAACAATACTCTGTTTTGTTTACTTTTTGTTTCTTTATTCTTTCACTTTGCTCCTTGTCTTTCATATGTGGTTCACTTGTGAAATGTTCTGTACGAACCGTGTTTGCACAGCCTCACTTTTTCTTCTAGAATGAAACACGCCAAATTTCCTATGTGAATTTAATTATTCTATTTGAATAAAACAGCAGTAGTTAAATTCCATTCACATTAAGTTTAAATTTGGAAGAAGAAAGATTTAGCCTATATTACAATCAATTAAAAATCTTTCATTTGACAATTATGACAATTAGTGATGACTCCCATTGTGTGAATTATATTAAAGCACTTTTTTAAATGGTTAGCTAAAGGTCATTTTCAGGGTGTTTACTTCATGCACTGCACTGGTGCCGCAGATTTGAGCTCAAAGTGACTAGGATTATCAACCTGTTAGATCATGCCTCCACGCCAGATAATTAAGATCCAGTCCCGGACGCCAGATCCTGTCCGAAGATTTCAGTTTTGTCTGAGAGCAGAACAACTAGTCAGCAAAACTGTCTAATAACCAAAACCTGTTAACAGCAAGTTTTGTCTGGTACCCAAAATAGCCAAAACTCTATTAACCATCTTTAATCAGCCAAGAAGTGGACTGAGCGAAGCCAGTGAAGAGCAGAAGCAGGAGACGAAGTGATGATTATAATAAATGATTAAATGGAATAATAAAATGATTCAACTGAATAAATGAATGAAGGATAAATGAATATAAAAGTAAGTAAGTAAAACACAACACACATGTGGTTGCTCTCTTGAAGCAACACACACAGTTTGCATTTGAGGATCCTTCATACTCGTACTATGATTTATCAGCCAACTAAGAACTGACTTGGACTGATTCTTTGTCGCGTGACACAGAGAGTTTGAGCCTAGTGGAGATAAACAAATGGAAAAAGGTAGGTGAGACACAGACAGATGTAATAAAAATTTCTACCAAATGCTAAAGCAATGTAAATGCATGGTTATTATAGTGAGAGCACCCTAGAGCAACATGGGAAACACCTCGCTCCAGGCTCAATGGTGGAGGCTTGTAGTGTTTGTAATGTTGCGTGTAACGATGGAAAAATTTTACACAAACTGCATTCATACGTTGACACGTGGTTTAACGGCTCATTGTGCTTGTAAAGGTGATGCAATGCATTAAAAACTTGTTTACCTTTGATGAGGAAAATATTTAGCATTAATAAGCAGGTTCTCTCAGGTCACTGGTGCAAAATCGCTACAATGTTAATAAATACTGTAAATGACTTACTGTACAGGTCATGATTTGTCTATTAGATGGTCTATACCAGTGATGGGCAAACTCGGCCTTTCCAGGCCACTTTCCTGCAGAGATTTGATCCAACCCTCATAAAACTCACCTGCCTGTAGCTTTCTAGTAGTCTTGAAGACAATGATTAGCTGGTTCAGGTGTGTTTGATTAGAGTTGGAGCTAAACTCTGAAGGAAAGTGACCTGGAAGGACCAAGTTTGCCCACCCCTGGTCTATACAGTTTGTGGAAGCGATTCTACTTTATGAAAACATGTCTTGTTTTCAACATCTTTATCAAAATAGGCTCAGATAATCTTTAGTTCACATAAAAAAAAAAAATTTCACATAAAAAAATTCATTTTTGATATTCAACACCATTCTCCAGAAACGTTGTTCAGAGGTTTACCAGTGAAGTTAATGTGTAGATCTGGATGTATTTCTTATCTATTTATGTAATTCTGCAGGAAATCGTTAGATATTTTTTGTTAAAATAATAGTAGAAGTGATTTAGAAATAGAATGTTATTGGTTAAAGCAGTTGTAAATATTAATTATAGATCAATAATACGGACAAATTAAACTTCTGCAAATCTATGTGCAAAAATCTTTCGCATTTATCATGACAAAATTAGGCCGTAAAAATATGTATTATCATATTTTTGAATTGTAAGAATTATTGTGTCTTCTAACATTTATGTAATATGATAAGCAAATAAACAATAACACCTTAATTTAATTTTGCACGGAAAACACCTATCAGATTTTCTTTGGATTGTTTGCCAAATCTATATGCTATTATTACGAAGAAAACAAATCCTAGACCAGGAGTTATGGGAGTTAGACTATTATACACGCAAAACTAAAGTCCGGCCGTCCCCCTTAGACCTGGGTGTGGGGATTTGGGGGGGTTCACAGGGATCCCACTCTGGAGCCGGGCCTGTGCATGAGCCATTTTGAAAGTGAAAGTAGGCTCTTCTTATTTATGCGCTCGCGCAGCAGAGAGAGTCAGAGTGGAAGAACTCAGACGCTGAAGACGCAGAGCAATAACGCTCTCTGAATGGGAAATTATCTCCTTTACTATCATCATTAACCAACTACGGGCAAATCTTCAAGTAGGCTTACATTCATTACACATTTTGCAGATATTTCAAAATGCATGTGAATATAGAATTATTTTTGATTTTGTCTGATCAGTGTTGCAGTGTTTGCGTTCTGCCAGTGAAGATAATGCAACAGAAAAAAAAATCATGTTAAATTTCTGTCGCGGCGCTGTAGATTCAGCGGATATATTTGTAATGAACGTGTTTCATTGTGTGCTCTCAGTGCTGTGACAAATCTTGTGGTTTCGCGTTTGTATTCAGCACTCACGAGTTCCTTCAGCGCCTCCAAATTAAAGCATGATTTATTATGTTGGGTGAAACCTTGCAAATTATTTAAGTGTGATATACTGAAGAAGTAAAGCATATTCTCTGACTTGAAGTAACATTTTTTAACAGTGTAATTATTATATTAGGTCTATGTATTAGATCAAATAGGCTGTAAGTTATGTAAAGATGCATTAGAAGATGTAGGTGTTTCTTGGAAGCGTAAAGGAATAGTTGATGGGGAAAATGAAATTCTATCATGATATAATCACCCTTGAGTTATTTTTTAAATAATTTAACACCATAAAAGTAGTCTATATGGCTCACTTTTTTTTTTTTTGTAATATAGAACTGATTTAATCCACGTAAAACTTTTGCTGATAAGTGCTGACATTTGTGCTGAGCTTTCAGTAAATTGTCCTCTGGTCTCTATCTAATCTCTTGTACTTTCTTATTAGTCCTATATACGTTTAATTTCTGATGCAAATTTCTGTCATTTTTTCTACTGCAGAATCACAACCATGAATGCTGAAAAAGCTGTGCAACTGTTCATTCTGGTTTGGACCTTTACTGCTCTCTGTCAAGCTGATGAACGTAAGAGAATAAAGTGTGTGAGAATTTAGAGGAGGGACTAAATCTGAGATGATGAAACATGATCAAATCTGATTCACAGATAAACAAAACCTGTGGCTCTTTAAAATACCCAGTGTACGAGCTTTTGACTCTTAGTATGATTCAAAAGACAGATTTACTGTTTGAATAGTTTACACAATAGGAAGTGAAATCCATTATGGTCAGAGAGCATTAAAACAATTTTTTATGTAAAGCAATGTGTTCATACAGATAAGTGCAAAATCACATTTTCAATCATGACTACAGGATCTTGTGCTGCACTGATTACATCTGATCCGCATCTGAAACAGTCATGAGGCTGCATGCAGAGATTGCTGTATTATTCTGCTTTTAGAAACTAAGTAGTGTATATATACTGAAGTTACGATTCATAATAAATAATAAAATATCTGACTTTCCCACGGCTAGATCAAATTCTAAATCTAACGTACAAAATACATAATGCAGTGATTTTATTAATGAATAGGTTCTCTAATGAAAGACTGTACTGTGTGACTGTCATGGGCACAGACATATGTTAAAATCAGATTTTCATGAGATGTCAAAAAATAACATTTTTTATTGTTAAGTTGCTGTACTATACAATATGCATTGTTATTTTTCAGATGTCATTGCAAGCTGTGATGATGTGACTGGATCTGTGGGGAAAGAAGTAACTCTCACCTGCAGTGTCTCTCTTCTGCTCACTGAATGCTGCATTGTAAATTATAAGTTTCAATACCCTGAGAGCTTTAATGACTCCGTAATCTGTCAAGATTTTCCTGTGAACTCCTGTGAACTGAGGAAAAGCTTCCCATGCCGCTACACTCCAACTACAGCAATGACAGAACAATTCAGATTCTTCCTGCAAACAAATTGTGGAACGAGAAGCACAAATTTCACTGTGGGCATAGCAGGTACTGCATGTTGTTTATAATGCAATAAATGTTTGCAATTTTTTGCCATGTTTATGGCTTAATTGTTGCCTGATCATGGTTTTTAAATAGTAACGCAGCTCTCAAGATATTTCAATCAGTTATTTTTAGAAATGTGTGAAATCAGTTTGATCAGATGTGTCTGCATTCTGATAGGCCGAAGATGAGTTTATTATTTAAACAGTAATTAAAACAGTTTAATTGCTTTTTTCCTAGCTCCAAGAAAAGCTGAGGATCCTCAATCTAAGTATGCTATCATTGCTGTGGGCTGCTGCATCATCCTCATCATCATCACAGTAACAATCATTTGGAGTCCGACTCTCTAACCTAATGGTTAGAGAGTCGGACTCATAACCCAAAGGTTGTGGGTTCGAGTCTCGTACCGGCAGGGATTGTAGGTGGGGGGAGTGAATGTACAGCACTCTCTCCCACCTTCAATACCACGACTGAGGTGCCCTTGAGCAAGGCACCGAACCCCCAACTGCTCCCCGGGCGCCGCAGCATAAATGGCTGCCCACTGCTCCGGGTGTGTGTTCACGGTTTGTGTGTGTTCACTGCTGTGTGTGTGCACTTTGGATGGGTAAATGCAGAGCACTAATTCTGAGTATGGGTCACCATACTTGGCCACATGTCACATCACTTTACTTTCACTCACTTTATAAAACAAAACCAAACTTCACCAAACTTTCTGGATCCCAGAACAGGATGTGTCTGGTTGTCAAACATGATGAGGACAGAAGCGTTCATCCAGAAGATATGATATAATAGCATTGACTCAGCAGTATGAAACTAATGACTTATGTCTGATTTTCCCTGTGGTGCTCACAAAAGACACAAGCTTGATTATATCTTAAACTTAATATATAACTCTGGCTGTAGGTTTTAAAACTCTATTCCTGTTTTATATTGATTCTGTGAAATATCAATGTATTATTGATCTGTTTGATCAGTGTACATACAGTATATGGCTGAACGTATACTGAATATGTGAAGCGATAAAAAAAACAGCCAGAGATATCGACCTGATTTCACCTTCACTGATGGATAAAATAATTTTTAATTTTTATATAATAATTAGAGACACCCCATAGAGACAGATCATACTGACTATGATTATCATGATCATACTCATATATGATTTATCAGCCAACTGAGGCTTTTACCCTTGGACTGATTTCCTGCAACCCATTAAAATCCCGTTTATCTTTGATGAGGGAGAGATTTTGCAATGACAAATTCTCTCATGGGTGGATAAATGTTTCCAATGAATTCAGTTGTATTTACATATCACTTCTCACAATGCATGTTGTTTACTAAAAAATGTGCTGTACAAGAAGAAAATATCTCTAATGTGTTCAGGTATGCAGTAGTAAACTAGTGTATATAACTATAACATGGAGGAGTAGAGCCATTAAGTCCAGTTATTTAAAGTTCTTCCCTGCTGGAAAAAACAAAACGATAGAAACATCACAGAAAGTCTAATGGTGTTCACTACAAATGCCATTACAAACATCTCAAACCATCAACTATTACGCATTAAAACCATTAAAAATGTTTCCTGTAGTGTGCTTTTGGGACATATTCCATTAAGTGGTTTAACAAGTCACCAATAAAAGGAGACAATTTACCAGTTAAGACCATTTTGACATTCATTTACAAAGCAAAACCAAACTTCACCAAACTTTCTGGATCCCAGAACAGAATGTTTCTTGTTCCCGCGATCATCCAGCATATATATATATAGGTCAAAAGTTTGGATACATTACTATTTTATATTTTTGCAAGAAGTAACTTATGGTCATCAAGCCTGCATTTATTTGATCAAAATTTTAATATACTTTAAAATACATTTTATGAAATGCAGATTTATTATCAATGTTGGAAACCTGTGATACTTAAAAAGGGAAAAAAAGCATTTATTTAAAATATAGCTTTTGTAACAATATACACTACTGTTCAAAAGCTTGAGGTCAGTATTTTTTTTTTAAAGAAATTAGTTTTTTTTTCATCAAGGATTTGTTTAATTGAACAGTGATAGTAAAGATTGATATTAATAGAAAACACCTCTATTTTGAACAAATGCTGTTCTTTTTAACTTTTCATTTATCAATGAACCCCCAAAAAAAGTATCAGGTTACAAAAAAAAATAATAATAATTAAGCAACACAACTTTTTCCAACATTGATAATAAATCAGCATATTTGAATAATTTCTGAAGGATCATGTGACACTGAAGACTGGAGTAATGATGCTGAAAATTCAGCTTTGATCACAGAAATAAATATTTTAAAGTATATTAAATGGAAAAAAATTATTTTAAATCGAGTACAATTTAATTATTTTTTTGAATACAGTTTCTTGTGTTTTTGATCAAATAAATGCAAGCTTGATGAGCATAAAACACTTTCCTAATGCTGCATAATTATCAAATATTTTAATGTTAAAGTCCTTTAACGTCACCATTTCGCCAGCCTACATTTCACGTAAGAGGCCTGTAGATGGCACTTGGGCTTCATCATTTATGATAGTTTCATGAAATAGTAAACGTGTACCATACATAAATAGAAGGGAATTGAATGCTGATTACAATTTTTGCGCTGCACGGTTTTGTGCAATGCTTTTGTAGTCATTTAGCATCCATTTTCTCAGCGATGTTTGATTTATAAAATGAGACAAACCGCAGATCCAGAACGATCCACAAATGTAAGCTCGTCTGTCCATGTAATTTTCAACTGATTTATGAACAAGAACGGAAAATGACGCTCCACTTTTCATTATTGTCCAATGAAATGTGAACTTCTTGTGCCAGATCATGATTGGCTGGTGTATTATGCATGACAAACGGGCAATGATTAATTATGTAATATTCTAAAATAATTAAATCGACACACTAGCTTTGATTATTGATAAACAAAGTTTAAAATATTGTTTTATTTTTTTTGTTTATTGGCAAAAGAGCGGTCACCAGTTTTTTTTTTTTTTTTTTCATTTTATTTTCATATTTGCATAATTTCCAACATTTTAGTGGGCAGATGATTACAGCATTTCACCATAGATTTATAATGAGATGCACTTGTAAACGTGTGTTAACAGTTTCAATTAGCAGACCTACAATATCCTGTGGAAAACACTGTTGATTCTGTAAACTTTAC
>NW_015506286.1:342167-342482 GCF_001515645.1 Sinocyclocheilus grahami
ATAAGGTGCTTGAAGCATGAAGGAATAGTTTATTAAAAAAATGATTATATATTCACCCTCATGCCATTTCAAACATCTTCAAATGATGTCAGCATTTTTTATTTTGGGTAAAAGATTCCTAAAAGAACTGATTCAATCCAAGTAAAACACTTTTCTGCTGAGCTTTCAGTAATTCGTCCTCTGTATCTGCTCTGTAATCTCTAGCACTTCCTTATTAGCCACAGTTATGTTTCATTTCTGAGGTAAATATCTGAAATTCTTTCTATTGCAGAATCGGAACAATGAATGCTGTAAATGTTGTGCAACTGCTCATTG